>NW_026963301.1:3715298-4024906 GCF_036588685.1 Mytilus trossulus | reverse complement strand
CTGCAGTTTCAAATAAATTGTGCAAATTTGGAGACTCATATTATTTAATTTGAGCTCATTTTATCCTCACACTGAAAAAGCAATTTTCGTTCTAAAGACCTGCTGTAAATGCAACTTTCAGCAATAGTGCTCTATAAATGTTCATTTTTCCCCACCATACCTTAATATGAAATAATTCAAACTACTCCTCTAATCTTTCCATGAGTGATATCCATCACTTTGATTTCTCTTTATAGGAGCAATGATAGAAAGCTGGTTTAGGGTTATTCCATTAAAATGTATGAGGTAGGGTAGGAAAGAATTTTGAAAATATCCGTTCAAACAAGAAACATTTTTTTTAGATAATTTTGCATAATTGTATTAGAAACTTACTGAAAAAAGACCCATGACTCACATTCAATAATTAAACTTTCCTTCTTTCCCTCCCACAAACATTTTGATGGAATAGCCCTTATTCTACCTCATATTGATTCTTTATACCTTTTTTCCCAGTTTTCCACCAGTTCCTGTAGTTATGACATCATGGGTATATTACTGGACTGGATCTGTGATGCACATCTACGCTACGCTGTAACTGACCAACCAACCAGAGCTATAGAAAGGTTCTCCTCAACAGAGTACATACTGGAAAGAGTTTTAAAGGTAAAGTAAGATTTGAATAAATTTGATTGAGATGCAGGGTATATGGGTGAAATAGCAACCCACACCAATTAACACGACATATAGACCTTATTTGAAAATATCACAAGTAGTTCATTGAATTATAGATACTGTGGATTCATAATTATTCATGATCATTTGATACCAATTTTGTGGATTTCGTGGTACAGGGAAACCACAAATTTTAATTGGTCAAGGAACTGCAAATTTGCTATAAGATTAAATGCAGACTTTTGGAAAACCATGAAAATCAAATATCCATAAAAGTGCAAAAATTGGTAACAACTAAATATAAATGAATCCGAAGTATTTATTTTAATATCAGTACACAGCTACTTTTGGATAGGTACTATTTCTGTACTTAAAACCTGTAGTACTGTAAATTTAATTTTAATATTTAGTACTATTTCTTTACTTTTAGAGCTATTGTAATATTTAGGTACTTGTATTTTCCAGTACTTGATTTGTACTTAAAATATTGGTACACAAATAATACCAACAATGATCACATAGTATTCCATGTTTGAACATCATTACTTCATGAGCTATGAAAAAGACAAACTTCAAAAACGCTAAAAATGTAACTGTGCAACCCAAAATCTGTAGTACTTAAATTTCAAGTACAAATCAAGTACTGTAAACTTTAGGTACATAAATCTTACAATAATTCTAAAGTGTCAAAATAGTACTGAATATTAAAAGTACATTTCCAGTACTACAGATTTTTGGTACAGAAATATTGCCTTTGCAAAAGTAGATGTGTACAAAAAAAATGAAACACATTTGTTGAATTCTTTTAAAACTTTTGAAAGCCTCATTGATGTCTTTTCAATTTTAATGTATAGTTAAATAATCAAAAATATATATATCCACATGATATGTTTTATCTTAATTCAATAGTGAAAATATATAAAATTTAAGAATTGGATATTTTAAAATATTTAAAAAAACGTATACATTTATTGTTTGATTTATATTTTGTAGATCTTACCTACCTCAGTTGATATGCTGAGAGAATTCCCTCCAAATAACTTCAGGATTAGTCTCCCTTGTTTACAATTTATTTACTGGTCCCTTATCAATGTAGAGCAAGCTTCAGGCCAACAGGTATGTCAAAAATATAATTCATATATATGATGTAATGTATCGGTCAAGAAATAATAATTGCTGCACAAAATATGTAAATCAACATTTATTCTAGTAATTGATCTTGAGCCTTGAGGAAACTGAAAGTTGAAATGAATGAAAAAATTATATTAATTTTGTTTAAACCATTACACAAATATTTGTTTCCCCAGGGAAGCTCAATATCTTTTTTGTGGTTTATAGATTGATTGACTGTTGGTATTTTAAGCGCCACATTTGGGCTATTCCGTTGCAACCAGTTTTATTGGTGAAGGAAGCCGAAGTGCTCTGAGAAAACCACAGACCTTTGATAGGAAAACTGTGCAGTGCAGTTTTTTTTTCCAATTTATAAAGACTTACATTTAAAAAAAAAAGAGACCAGAAAAAAATAATTTAAAGTTTTTTAATAATGTCTCTTTTAAGGCTCAAATTAATTAACTTGAATTTAAACAAATTTAACATAGGAAAGGTAATCATCAAATATTTGACGATTTTTCAAGAGCTAAAATCATCTGTAAGGCATTGCAGAGAAGTGTTCCCAATATTTTAATTAAATTTTATTAAGGATAAAGCAATAATTCACCATTCTATAATATATATAACCTTTATTTTTATAGAAATCAAACCTGTCATCTACACTTAGACGATTAGGAGAAGAATTATACAGATCTAAAACAGTGAAGTTTATGGATGTTAGTAGTGACAAGAGTGACTTCCCCTTGTCACCAACAAAGCTAGACAAATCAAAAGATGGCATCTACTTTAGAAGTTCTAACCAACATGTCAGGCTCTTGTCCTCTCTCATTATACTTAAAACTCTATCACAAGGTAAATTGAGGTTATATTGGTGAATTTTATAGCTTTATAATTGGTAAGGGATGAAATATCTTAGTTAATTTGAATATCGGCTTCTTGTCTTTTTTTTTTTATTATTAACTTATACAAAGAAATACATATGGTAAAAATTAAATATGTTTGCTATCTGTTGTAATTAAATAAATGTTAAATTACTTGTATTAAATACTTTTCTTTATATAGATATAGGAAGATGTGGTATGAAAATGTGGATGAAATGACATGTTAAACAATTCAAACTAGAAAACTAAGTCTGATTTATGTACAAAATAATGACCAAAAAAAATGTATAACACTTAACAAATTACAACCACTGAAGAACATGCTCCTGACTTAGGACAGACCCATTCAGACTGCAAGCTAACATTGTATTTGGACACATACCATTAATAGACGAAGACCCATTAAAGGGATGAAATATTTTTTCTGAAACCCTTTGTCTTATATTAGTCAAGATCTAATTGTAAAATTCGACTTATATCCCATATTCTACCATATCCATTCACTATAAGTATAAAAACCCAACATCGATACGAGAATTCAAACTTTGTATGGCAGCCACATGTTTGGTCTGCAAAAGGCTCATCAGTGACAGTGAGTTAATAAAAGTTAAAAAGGCAAAAAAAAAAAAACCAGGTAAGAAGGCCAAATAATGAACAATAATGAAGAGCATTAAAATTACACAAGATTTTGAATGGGTTTGTCAAATACATAATGGTATGATATTGGGTTCCTGCATCTTAGTCTTTAGTAAAATAAGGAGATGTGGTATATGGGACTGTATGTAGTTTGCTTTTCTTATAAATGTTTTAATGTTTTGTGTATTAATCCAACAGTTGATCTGGTTGCCCATGTATTTGATGTTTTGAAGAATGATCTGAAGTCAGACGTGTGTAAAGAATTGTTCCTGTATTATCAAGCTACGCCTGTGGTATTACAGTATCTAAAACCTATTAATAAGGTATGACAGAAGATAATTAAAAGTGATTAAAAGTTCAGGAGATACAATCAGAATTAAAAGTCTAAGAAAAAAAAATACAATAATGAGGGGGGATAGAACCTTTATCGGGACTCCGGGATCTGGTGTTTTTTAGCTCAGGATTTTGGGATTGACCCTTTCGGGATCTGGGAATTCTTTTTCGGATTTCGGGACCTAGGGATTTCATATTTTTTAAGGACGGGATTTTGCGATTTCATGTTTTTAACCTCGGGATTTCGGGATCAAGACCCCTCCAAACCCCCCTCAATAATGATCAAATGTTAAAAGACACACAGCTCACAATACTCTATACTAAAAAAATATTGAGCAAAAAATTGAGTTTGATGTGAAGACCATTTTCATTGAACTAGAACTCATTTTATTTTGGGGCCATCTAAAGCATTACTCAGTTTGCGAGATTTTTTTTATTTCTGTGTTGAAGACCCATTGGTCTGTTTTCTATCCTTTTAATTTGGTGGAGTTTTCTGGATTTAACTTGGGTGCTCTGGAAAAAAAAATCATTAGTTAAAAAACATTTTGACAATACATGGCAAGTAAGAAAAACAATGAAAATACAAATAATACATTTAGATATGATTCAATTTCTTAATTGGATACTAACTACTGTATGCTATCTTTCAGAGATTGATAAATTAAAAGCTTTGAAATTTATGTATTTTGAAGATTTTAAATATATGGAAGCATGCTTTAAGAGTTGCAATAAATGTGAAACTATTATGTTTTTGCAGATAGCAATAACATTTTCATTATCTTTAAAGACTGATGGTTGACTGGTAGAGAAATGAAAGTATAAGATTTTATTGAACAAAAAATTATTAGGTATTTGAGGGAAGCATATAATATTTTTCTGTCAATTAAGAAATGATTTAAAAAATGTGGTGCAAACTTTATTTATAAATGTATTGTTGAAATTGTCACAGCTCAATGACAAAATTATGTCTATGACCTGATATAACCAAAAAGCTTTCAGCCAATTAGAGACATCAGAAGATGTGTTACATCCTAAGTTTAAACTACCGGTATTTAACAATGGCCTGCTAGAGGATATTTAATTACTTTAATTTGAACTTTCAGGCATTTATGGGTGCTGCTATGGATATCTTCCTACAGTTGTCAGCTGACACACCTTTCCAGACTCCATTCCTAGAGAGCTGTGGTAATGAGCAGTGGTTTAGAACGGTTGCTATGGTACTGAGAGCACCTACACAAGACAATAAATTATTGGAAAAACTCAGTATAATTCTACAAAAATTATCCAAGTTCAAGTAAGTTCATTTTATATTGTAATTTAGGTGAAAGTTCAGAACTATTATTTAAACAACTGAGGTAATTAACAGTTAGATGCACTAAATTGTCTAAATATTTCAAAGTAAATGTTCAACTGAAATTCTTGATGGGATTTGTGTTGCTTAGTCTTAAAGACAAATCCCTCTATTGTTAATGCGCATATACCAGCGCAACAGTACTATGCCGTCAGCGTTTTATGACGTCGTGGTTTCCGCGAACTCGAAACGTTAATGAGAGTTATTCCTCTTTGAGCCGATGGATAGGGTGACAAACGTTTTGATAAGTAGATTTTCCGAAATGAAAATGAAAATTGTTTTTATATAATAGACATGTTCCAGAATTGGATATATAAATTAATTATGTGAATTAAGTGTGTCTGAAACAAACAACAAAACAGCAAATGATAAAATATATGAATAAAAAGAGAGTTAACTATACAGCAAACTAACAACTGACAACATAAGCCTGCCTGTGTTTAAAAGTTGTTGAAGTGAAGCATTAAAGAGTAATGCATATGCAACAAGAATGTGTCCAAATTACACGTATGCCCAACTCACACTATCATTTTCAATGTTCAATGGACAGTGATATTGGGTAAAATAATCTAATTTGGCATTAAAATTAGAAAGATTATGTCATAAGCAACATGTTTACTAAGATTCAAGTTGATTGGACTTCAGCTTCATCACAAAACTACCTTGACCTAAAACTTTAACCTGAAATTTGCACTTTCATTTTCTGTGTTCAGTGTACCTTGAAATTGGGGTCAAAAGTCAAATTTGGTCTTTGAATTAGAAATATCATATCATAAGCAACAAGAACTTCAAAAACTACCTGGATTAAAAACTTTAACCTGAAGCGGGACAGACGGACGGACGGACGAACGGACGCACAGACCAGAAAACATAATGCCCCTCTACTAGTCTATCGTAAGTGGGGCATAAAATTCAATAGTTGATTTGAGAAAAAAAGTCGGACTAGGTTCCATTCATAATCACGATATTACAACTGTATGAGTATATTTAGACCGAGTTTCTAGCAACATGACGGAATATTTTGATATGATAGATGCCTATGGATGAATGATCAAAACAGTAGTATGTTAAATAGACCCCGTTAACACTTGCACGAAATTTAATCGATCTTTTAAGAGCATCTCTCATTTACGATCTTTTTAGAACTTGTGATTTTAAATTTAATATACATTGCAATCCTAAAATAATCGGTCATTTTGTTAAAAAATACCTCGTAGACAATAGAATAAGGAAATATTTGGTTCATTAGATGTGCTTCTGCATTTATTAATTATCTTTTTGATTAATATGTCATAAATCCTTTTAAAACAAAGAAATGTCAGAATAATTTTACTTATAACGGTCATTTTGTTTGAAGATGAGGAATTTACAGAAAATAATAAAAAAATAATAATAATGAATAAATACAATTGAAAAGATATTTCTTGAAATGTGCACCGATTAACACACGTTTATTTAGCGAATACGGAACGAATAAGTAACGGTATCAGTCGAGCACTGAAACGGGTCCTGTCCAAGGTCGTAATTAAGTAGTTGTCGTTTGTTTAAGTGCTACATATTTGTTTTTCATGTATTTATTTTTTGTTCATAAATTAAGCCGTTATTTTCTCGTTTGAATTGTTTTTCATCTGTCATTTCTGGACCTTTTATAGCTTTATATGCATTATGAGATTTGCTAATTGTTGAAGGCCGTACGGTGACCTATTATAAATAGTTCATGTGTCAATTGGTCTCTTGTGGAAATTTGTATTATTTGCTATATCATATCTTTATCTTTCCGAAAACTTGCGCAAAAGAACGACGTATACATTTTATTGTATCTTCATGTTCTGTCAAATCATTTGAGTATACGGACGAAACTCTGAAATCAGTTACTTATAAGAATATATTAAACTGACCATGCGCAGATTTATTTTCATATCTACATAACACATTTTGAATTGTAGATCGATTTATCTAAGCGTTTAAACTTAAACAAAGATCAGGGTTGCGTTCAATATCGTAGCGGCTACATAGGGCTACCTAGATTTATGACTATTGAACATGTAGCTAGTCTAGCTGCTACATGGATATTGATTGCAGCTAGCCTAGCTACTCGTTCATACGATCAAAATCTATGTAGAACTACGTATATAAATATCCGCTACGATATGAACGGAACCCGGTTCATAAAAAAATCTATCTTTTTAAAACTACATTTAGAAGTGGTATTTTTAAGTCCCATTTTTCTGAGTCATATTTGCAATATCGGCTCCTCGATCTTTATTGTTAGGGGTCTTAGATTTCTATAGATTTTAAGTTATTATCATCAAAATAAAAAGGAGCAACATTCCTAACCGCGAAATTAGAATTCATAATATCGAAAGCAAAGGTCTGTCTTGTCTTTCAAATATACTTTGACTTAACTATGAAATAATATAAAAAATGTATTCACTGTTTTAAGAAGAATTTCTGTTCAACACATAAGCACTATAAATAAGTTGAATAGAAATGTTGTTCATAGAAGCATAATCCATTTGCGTGTATATTTGTTCAACGCATTGTTTTCCAACCACCGCATTTATATAACGTGTCTGTGAAACTGACTGAAAACTAAGTACTATCACGTGTAAATTAATATGCATTAATAGTAGTTGAAAAAAAAAAACCAACATAACAGCAAATAACGAGAACTGTGTTGTCCGTAATTTGTATAGGAATAACGCCAAAACCGGCGGAACGGCTTTCGACGTTATATTAGAATTGACGCAATGTATTCCCGCCTTTTCAAATTGTTTACCCTTTTGTAGAAATATCTCTTTTTCCATTCCGGTGACCCCATCGTTTTATTTCATGATTTTATCTAGAAATAAACAACGCATATTCTGTTGAATATTCATCGAGAAATTATTGGTCAATGTTTTTTAAACATCACTCTTTTATCGTTATTTCACAATAAATAAAGGCGGGAAAATTATTATAGCAACTTATCGCTATTATTTTCCCCTCAGAAATTGGTAATGTTATTAAAACAGTTTGTATTAACTTGGTTAACAGAACAAACAAGTTTTATGGGAAACCAACTTTTAAAAAAATATTACACTGCTATTGACTAGAGGTCCCGATTTCCAAATTCCATGAAAAAGACGGCGTTCTAAATCGAAAACGAGGTCGGTGACCCCATTTTTTTATTTGCTTATTTTGAAGCTTTTACCTAACCTTAAGTAAATATAAAATATAACGAAGATACTATTGGTAGATCTGAATAGAAGGATTTGTCTTTAAGCTTTCTTTGATGTGTTTTGTGTAATCTTGATCGTCAGTTTAAGTGTGGCATTTGTTAACTACTTTTGAGTTTGAATATACCTTTGGAATCCTTCATATCTTTGAAACTGCCTTTTGTTGGCAACAAAATGTTTCATCCTTCATAAAACTTGTAAAAGGTTTTTTTTCTATTTTCAGAACCAACAAAAGATTTTTTGATGTGTACACCATAGTTGGTATTATCCAGGAGATATTACGTGGCTGTTCCACTGACCAAGCGTTCCTGGCATTGAATCTCAAGTCTATACTGTTTAATCTAACTTCTACTGGAGGAGTACAATCATAGCATTAGTTCTGATAATAGAAACACTATAAATAGCCACATGCCCACTTTTACAACATGTTGTGTACTGAATGGTTATCACATTTTATTTTCTTTAAAGCAAGGCTTGCATTTCACAATCAATGACGATATAAATACTTTAATAAAAGTACAAATCATAAGAGATCATTCTTAAGGAGGCTCGCGGGTGTAAGATTTTCAGAAAAAAATTAAACATTTAATTTTCATTACAAATTTTATAAATTACCTTAAGTAGTTGTTACTTTATCATATGGCACAAAAATCATTCCAAAAAATCAATTCGTGTTGGCCCCAGTTGACTTATTAAATGTAGATATCATTGAAAAAGTTCGAAATTATCTCCCTTTGGTGCAAAAATGCTATTTTTTGGCTTTAACATTGAAATATCTTTTTTTACTCATCGGTGACCTATATCTTTTATTGTTGTTTTCAAATAAGCTATACATAAACTAAATAATTGTAAAATTTAAGCGATTTCTGTAATTAGGTTCTTTTTTTATTCCTATATTACCTCTTTTTCTCTTATTAGTTCAACAGAAAAAAAGGACATTTACAAAAATGTATGTTTCTTTCGAAGGCAGATTGTGAGCGTAAATGATCGGTGACCCCTCTTTTTTATTTCATTTTTCTATTAGGTATAAGATAAAGTTCATTTATAGAAAAAAAATAGCGAAATCTTATATTAAATTAAAAAAAATGATTTTGACCCGCGAGCCCCCTTAAATGAAATTTGTCAAACATAGGCCTTTTCAATTTGGTAATTATTTCACACAAAAAAGTTTTCAAATGAATTTTATTTTCTTTAGTTTATTGAGAAATGTTAATATATGCTGAATGGTCTATGTATAATTTATCAACCAGCAGTTATAGTAAATAAGTATTGGAGGCATTTTAGTTTTAGATCTTAGCTTAAATGTGATTTGAAATATTATCAATATGAATTTGAAAGGTTCCTTGCAATAACAATTGCTTGAAAGCTTGCGTTAATATTTGTCATAGTGATATTTCATAGATAGATTTTATATTTTATTTATTTGAATAAATAAATCAGTTACTGATGATAGTTATGTTGATCTGAACTTTCATAAACTGTAGTTGAATTTTACAGATTTACTTCTGAGATATAAATGTTTATTTTCCACATACTAATGTACCTATAATGGGTTACTTGTATAAATAAGATGGAGAGTTGTCTCATTGGCACTTATACCACATCTTCTTATATCTACATTAAGTATATATATAGAAAGTGCATTGGGGACCCTGAAGTGCGTTCTATTGGTTGATATTTCTCATTTCTTGTTCTTATTTGCAGCAGTGGTAAAGAAATTTTGCTTATTTCATTTGTTTCTGACTAATTAGGTCTTTCCACTTTTCTGTGGAAAGACCTATTGTTTTTCTTCTGATTATTTTTTTTTTCTTCCGCCTAATTTTGTTCTTGCGATAAACATTTGTTTCGCAATATGTCGCTTAGATATTTTGTATATGATATCGAACAGTTTATGCGCTTTTGAAATTTACCCTGCGTAAGGGAATACTTTACTTTGTAGGAGTTATCTCCCCAAACACTGTTTTCCTTGTTATCGCATCTCCTTCGCAACCGTAAAAGATTATGACAAATTTATTTTACAAAATTGCTAGTTATATCCTTCGCATGATTTGTCCTATTTTGACCGAAGCAATATGACCGCTCCATATGAGAGTTATTTCCCCTTATGCATCTGATATAAGTGATATGAATTTCTATCTTATAAACCATAAGTGATAGAGACCTAGGATCTATTGATTTGAGGTCCTTGGTCCCAAAAAATGAAAATTAGGTTAAGGTCAAAGGTCAAGGTCATATTCTAATATTTGAATTTGGCTTATTTTCACTTATATCCAAAGACTGTATAAGATATCAACAAATTATTTTTACTAAATTGTTAGTTGCGACATGTTGTAAGATGTAACTTTTGATTGCAGGCGTACGTTGAATGTAAAAGGGAGTTTTCTCCCCTCTTGTATTTAAAAATACGCGTTTGGTGATATAATTCATTAACTAAATATAATTAAGACCTATGGTCTTTTGATTTGAGGTCCTTGGTTTATGACCTTGAAATTGATCTCAAGGTCATAGCTTAATTTGACGTTCTAGATTTTGACCTTTGCTTTTATTCTATATGTATACATGATAAAGATATACAACTTTTAGAAAAAGGTATCAAACCATTTAACCTTGAAAAAAAACAACCGGAAGTGACCTTTTGTAAACCGGAAGTAGCTATTTTTTGTACTTTATTAATATAAAAGTTTATATACATTGTTTTGATGGAAAGACCTTCAATTGTTCTCTGAACAATTGGTTTTTAATTAAGTAGTATATTTGTATTTGAATATCCAACGTCTTTCAGGTGTCGGTTTTAAAGGTAATTCTAACATGACGTCCTTCAAACGCTTTGAGTACACACCCATGGTAAAATTTGAATATATTGCATGGGCTGTTCCAATCATACTCCCACGTCATATGCTTTTTTATGAATGAGTTTGCGACGTCATAAAACGATGACGTTAGAATATGAGCATTTTACGGAAAAATACACGCTTGTATTACCGAAATCATAACAACATGGAAACATAAACAAATGATGCTAAAATGTGTTATAAGCCATATTTGTTTAAACATTTAAGACATATAAGTAATTTATCATTTAAATTAATTCAAAACTATCTATATACGTTATTTTAAATAGTTTAAGCATGTCACTTATTCAGTTTGCTCCGTTCTGTTGCGCCAATTTAATAGTGTGTTTATTTCTGGGAATGACAAATATTTGCCTCCACCTAGAGCGCTTCAATCCAAAGGGATTGCCGTATTTGACCTATTAGAATCGAAATTATTCATGTGGGCTTGAATACATCTAGATTTTTCCACGGTTGTCCCTTTATGCCGATATTTTACCCCTCGCTATTGCTCAGGGTAAAATATTTGTCATAAAGGGCCAACCCGTGGTAAAATCACGATATATTCAAGCCCCCATGAATTATTTCTGAAATAACTTTTGTATGATGCTTCTATAGTGGTCAATTTTCTGAACGATTGTATGAAGAACTGCCTTTTTAATTGTTGGTTCAAGCTATTTACACAACAACATTTAAGAATGGAAATAATATGACTATCACTATAAACCAGTAAAAATCTGAAATGGTCTTTTTCTGACTTTTGTGCTATTTTCACATTTCTTGATAAGAGTGAGACAAATATTTCTTCTCACTAGTGAAATATCTGTTCTCAGCAAATGATTAGTCGAAATTCGATTATTAAATCCAAATGTTTTGTTTTCTTCTGAATTTTCTATTGTGAAGTCATGCAAGAGGCGACCATGCCTGATGATGGCACATATCAAGAACACAAGTTTCTGAAAATCTTTGAAAAAGAAGGATAAAAATCATCAGAGATTCGACACTTTAGCTGGTGTATTTAAGATGTTTCTCAACTCACGAGGGATTTAATTATTTAAAAAGCTTGGCAAGCCTCATGCTTTAAATAATGATCTCTCTCCAGTGGAGATATGTTTTGATACACATTCAGTAGCAGTGAAGGAAACTATATATATCTGTACTCGACTGTACTGAATTTCACTAGCCCAGTCTGAATTGGTTTGAAATTTACATTATTTTAGTCGACTGCAGTCTGTATTTATCTTTACTGTTTTTTATTTAACAGGTTATACTATATTGTTTCATTTAAATAACTCAAAAGCTACTACCGGCAAACAAATTGACTATTACATAAACATGTGAAACTGAATATAGGATATAGATTATGTAGTCCATGGCATTCAGTGTGATCAAAATCTCACAGAGAATTAAGTTATGTTGATCTGTTTTATACATTTTTATCTTATAAACTTTACCAAATTCTTTATATTAGGCAGACCTTACACGAACAATTTACCCATATGCGTATTTTGAAAGAAAACAGTGTTTACAGTGCTTGCAATGCATGTTTCAAGCATCTTTTCATTCCTAACAAAAAACATTATGGAGGCCAAATTCGTGAAAACAGAATTAGTGGTCTTTTGGTTTGCCTACAGTTTGATAGGTTTTTGGTTCAGACTCTGACTGGGTCAAATTTTAGACTTGAAAAGTGATATTTACTGTCTCTCCACAAATCCAGCATTATTTAAGAATAATACCAGAATAAAATTGCGTAGGCCAGTTATTAACTTTTCTTGTCTTGACAACAAGCCCTGCATTTCAAAAATACAGAACAAAGACAGGTCGGCCTGGAGTAAAGGTAGGGTTACATTTAAAACCTGTCATATAACCCCATCCTGAATACGCATTAACTTGTTTCTGATCTCTCTCTTCCTATTATCATAATTTTGCTTCACATGATCTCAGGATACAGTTTAAAGCAGTCATGTTTTATATTTGAATTGAGATGCACACATATCCATATACTAAGAAGCACTTTCTTGTAAATTCTGTTTGGAACTGGTTTAAATGTTTTGAAGATTCACAGCCGTCTACATGTGTAATTTTAATTTCCACGATAAGACTTTTCTTCTGCAGATACTTTTGTCACATGAGGTCATGCACTGACATCGTTATATCATAAATTGGCATGTATCTTAACTGATTTTCATGAAGGACTTTCTAGGATACAGTTTACATTATTAATCTAAGATATCTCAAACTCCTCAGTTTGCCACCCTAACAAACAAGACATACATTTGTATAGGTTTTGTCATAGAATACTAGTAGTCATCTACCAAAAGTTGCTTTTCTTTTTTACTTCTCTTTTTCAAGTACACGATTCCTGCTCTGAGCTAAATTAATTGCTTCATGAAAGACATTTAAGTTTTACATATGCACTAGTATTTGTAATCATGTTATTTCACAACATAATTTAACAAATATGAAGTACGTGTGAGCTTAGTGGTCTATAATTTCTGTGTTCTATTTCTGATATCTTGATTAAGGAATCATGTTCTAGAATAAAATTAAAAAGAAATACAATGCAAATACTTAAGCTTTTGCTGAACACTTTTGTGATACAAAATAAAAATGATAGGTTGTCATTTTAATGCATGTACTTTAACTTCACAGTCAGGATTCTACTTCGTCAAAAGTATCTCCCCATTACGCCAGTTCATTTTCACAATCGTATAAATGGAATAAAATTAACGGTACCAATTTTCTTGCACCAGATGCGCATTTCGACAATACATGTCTCTTCAGTGATGCTCGTGGCCAAAATATTTGAAATCCAAAGCTTATATAAAAGATGAAGAGCTATAATCCAAAAGGTCCAAAAAGTATAGCCAAATCCGTGAAAGGAATCAGAGCTTTGCATGAGGGAGATACATTCCTTTATTTATAATAATTTCTAATATTTTGTAACAGCAAATTTTAATAACACAAAACATCCGTATTTTCATGCCAGTACCGAAGTGCTGGCTACTGGGCTGGTGATACCCTCGGGGACTAATAGTCCACCAGCAGAGGCATGGAAGTCATTGTAGGGATGATGCGCTGCCAATTTTTCTCTTGGAAACCGATGAATTTATTCACATTGCACCATTACGATCCTTAAATACCATTTGTATTTTAAAAGACAAATGTATCAACTAGCAAATAAGCATCAGTGAATTTTCTTGTCTGCATTGAATCAACTTAAAATTATTGTCTGATCGGTTATCCGGTGTAATTTTCTAAAATACCTATGCATTTAAAAAAAATCTAAATATTTCGTGGAAGGGCAGACTACATTTTGTTAGCGGTTGAAAACTATAAACCATAGTTATCACACACAAAAGATTAAATTTTTTCGAAGATATGCATTTTCATCATCCAACTTGAAAGACTGTCGTCAAGTACTTATTCGAACACACCTACTTTGTTTTTGTGATTCATTAGATAAGTATTTCACTTGACCCATATATTTCATATTTTAGCACTGTGATTTTTTTATGTTATAAGGTCAACCTGTAGCTTTGATATGTAAAAAAGATAGAATCTAAAGCAAGACGATGGATGAAATATTCTTGCTTTGTGCGATATCAAGATAAAATGTTTAACTCAAACACGCCATAACATAAAAAGGTGCACTCAATTTGGTCTTTTCGATACAGTTGTTACCCTATTTTTTGGAATTTTTTCTTGAGTCACATATTGGAAGGACAGACACGAAAATTACTGAACCAATTGATTGATATGTTTTCCATCCGTGGTAAAAAAAAATCAAAAAAATCGGAGGTTATGCATTTTCTACATACAACATGAAAGATACCCATGTCGTCGACTCGATATCTAATTCCTCTGCTTAACTATGTTTTAGATAAATTGAAACCTTATGCAAATGGTGTTCTTAAAATAAAACACTTCGTAATTGAGAAGAAAATGTAATTTTATTTGTTTCTATTAACTTTTATTTTTTTTGTCACTATAGTAAACATAACAGTAAGCATTTATCGCCTTCCCCAACACAGAGCTTCGATTCTTTTGTTCTATAACAACCGGGTTTCCGACTGTTCAAAAACGTTTCGTGCAAAGAAAATAAAACCCATATCTTTTTCCTTAAGCCAATTCATAAACAAGTCATGGTGGACTACCGGAGAACAACTTTACTTGTTTGTTGTCTTATATAAAACAGTTCACTCACATATATATTTGAAATGAAACTGTGGAAGTTGTAAGTCAACACATCAATTTATTAGGTTTTATTATTTGAAACACTATTGTCCAATAATCTTAAAAGTAGCTATTTGAGCTTCCTTTCCTTCACCTGCTATAAACAACACCCCTTTACTATCAACAGCTATACATGCAGAACCCAAACCGAATATAGATCTGGTATTAGAAAGTTGTCCTAGTGAACTTTGGCAAACTGTATCACCCTTGTGGTTAAACACATGTATTTTAGTGTCATAAGAGCTAGTAGTAACTATAATTAACCCAGATGACAATATTGCTGACAAGTCTTCAGGTTCAAAATTTGTTCCAGATTTACTTGATGTCCATTTGAGTGTTCCTTCATCGTTTATAACTACTAGTCTTCCGGGAATGTTGAATCTGTAATTTTCTTTTTCAATAAAACATATTGAATTGTCAAAGTTTGTAACTATTCTCAATGGACACGAAAATAACTTGGATTTTTTCTTATCATTCTCAAATGTTCTTTTTAATGTTCCTTCGGAATCAAGTACTACAATTCTGCCATCACCGTCACGGCTACTGCTAGCAAGCCCAACTAGAATCTCATTTTTGTTGTTGACATGGATACCAAATGTTTTAAATGGAGTGAAGGAATGAAAAGTCTCAATAGTTTCTATAGCCCTTAACAATTTTAATTCACTTTCCTGTTTTGACACGATAATTTCTCCATTCTGTGTTACTGCCATATCATAAACTTGAGTCTTTGGATAATTTCTTCTAACTTTCATATTGTTTTTATCAAAATGGACTTCCTGTACGACTCGATTATTCCAGCTAGAAATTACAGCTTGGCCATAGTCCATTGGCAAAATCTTTGTAAAACCATCAAAATTTGTTCGATACGTTTCAACCAGCTTTAAACCTGGACCTTTAGACAAGTATCCAAAGACCTGTTCTATTTCAAAATTCTGAGATTTGAAATAATGTTGCTGTGCCTTTATTTGATGAACTTCTACATCAGGTGAGTAGGTGTTATCTACGGTCGGAAACGTTTTAGTTAATAATTTGGATACTTGCAATGTATGGCTTTTTACTTCCCTTTCTTTCTTAAAGTTTTCTGTGATGTTTTTCACTACAGTAATTTCTTGATTGATCTGTTGTTCAACTGTTCTCCACTGAGTGTCAGCTTCATCTAAAAGTTTCTTTGCATAGTTTTGGGTTTCATTTATTATTTCTTTTTCTTTCCATGTGACATGTTCTTTGATATAACTATATTGTTTAAAGGCCTTAGCTAAAACATCTTTGAGATTATCTTCAGTTTTCTGATAAAATGGGATTTCAAATTGAATTCTTTTCTGAAAATCTTTCATCTCTTGAACTTTACCATCATAAACCTCTTCAATGGAATTAAGTTTATGGTCTTTATGAGACTTTGTCATTACACAGTTGGTGCAGATTGTCTGTCCACATTCTCGACAAAAAAGGGAACATTTCTTGTCAGCATGTATATCACACTGAATATTCTGAAGTTCACCTTTACGAATAACTTCAGCAATATTTTTCGTTCCACACTTTTCAATGTCAATTTTACTATGTGCGGCTAACGTTTTACTTTTGGTATGAAATTTTGATTCACATTGAAGACAAAAAAATAAATCACATTCAAGGCACATCCACTTGATTTTTGAGGAAGTATCACATATTTGGCACACTGATGGAATAGTAAATTCAGTGTCAGCTTTTGCTTCTTGAGCCATCATGATCAATGATGTGGACGATTTTGAAATAAAACAATGTTCTCCGTTCAATAGATGTCTAATAAATGCTGATTGTAGATAGAAATTTGTTTAAATGTCCTCTTGATTAAGGGGTTGTCTCAAAAATATTTTGTTATCATTTTTTACTGTCAGTACTCTACAGACTTTTGTATTTACACATGTATTGATTCTAATTTTGCAGAAGTATAGTTAAATATAATTGTTTGTTCTATTTGTAATATGAAGCAACTACAATGAACAGTTCTAAAATTAAGTCTGGTATCGAAATATTAATTTTTGTTTCTAATCAACCAAATTTCAGAAAGTTAACTGAATTATTAAAGAGCTAAAGACGATAAATTTTTCACATTGTATTGTAATCAAGCTTAGTTTTGTCTGTCTGTGCATGTTTTGGAGCTTTTCCTGCGCAATAATTAGTTTAATAGATTTTGAGATAACCCTTCCATGATATCAATTGACACAAATGTCTGTGGTCCATATTTTCTTTTTACCAGTTCAAGTTTATAACATATGTTTACCGGTTTATATCTGTAAACCAATATTCTGTTTATCAGTATAACTATATTGATTCATTACAGATAACCTATTTCCTACTATCATCATGATCTCACGCCAGGTTTGATAAACATGTTGATTTAACCTCTTATAAACCTGATATAAATTTACAACAATTACACTGGCTGTACTATCGTTTGAATGGATTTTGTTTTTTGAAGACTTTTGTCCTTAGTATGCAAGAAATGTTAGCAACTGAAATATTAAGCTTACGTACAGCAATCAATCAATTAATTAGTTAGTTTAAAAAAAACATGAGTATTTCTGCAAAATGCTTAGAAATTTGACAATAGTTAATAAGATGCCTACCAGTACTTTTATGACAAAAAGTGTAATTTAACATTGCTGCATTCTCTCACCGGTAGCACAAATACCAAAATCAAAATCTTTAAATACAACAGATTGACTAGGGTACATGTAGAGTTTATATGATAGTAAACACACATGTATATATATGATGTCACACATAGGTTTTGGCAGTTTATCAGTTCCAATAAAAACTTAAAATACTAAATCAAAGTTATCCATAGCATGTATACACAAAACGTGATATGATAGAGCCACATTGAAATCTGCATTTCCCAGTAATATTACTTATTAAATTTATTGAAGTGGCTCTGCCTTTATCAACCTGTCTAATCTCTTCACAATCTGTTTGTCATGGCTATGGGATTTAAGCAGAACTTATCAGTGAGGCTTATCATTTAGGGGAAACTAGTACAGTTTCATGATATACATGTATGAGACCAGAATAACAAGCTTACTATTATTTTGAATTAGTAATAAACTGCCAAAGTAAGGGGGTAAAAAATATCGGTTATTAACTTTGTCATGTACGGAAGAAGGCAAGGCGGTCGAACGGACGGCTGACTAACATTGTCTATTAAATAACTTGAAAAATAACCTGCTCCTTTCCGGAGCACCTGAGATTACACCCTATTGTTGGTGGGGTTTTTGTTGCTAAGTCTTGTGTTTCTTTGTTGTGTTTGGTGTACTATTATTTGTCTGTTTGACTTTTTCTTTTTTATCCAAAACGTTGTCAGTTTTCAAACTATGAGCTTGGATTTCACTCTGGTATCTTTCGAATATCTCTTAATGACGGGTGCCACATGTGGAGCAGGATCTGCTTATACTTCTTGAGAACCTGAGATTAGCCCCTGTTGTTGGTGGGGTTCGTGTTGCTCAGTCTTTAGTTTTCTATGTTTTGTCTTCCGTACTTTTATTTGTTTGTTTGTCTTTTTTAATTCTAGCCATGGCGTTGTCAGTTTATTTTCAATCTATGAGTTTGACTCTCAATCTTTTTCTTCTGTCTGGGGTGTTTCAGTCATCAACTTCTTTGTCAAACCTTCATGGAATTTTACGAAATTTGGACAGAAGATGAATTATACAAAATTAAAAAAAAATGAAGATATTTTTTTAGATGTGTCTGTATTTACCTAATAATTGGACCTTAGTTTACATTGTAACACATTGATACCGTCTGGACTAAAAGTTTCCTAAAAAAATTAAAGAAACTGATGAAGTTTTTGTATGACTGAAGCAAACTCACATATTTTTATTTTTATTTTCAGTATTTTCATGATTATATTTATTGATTTTGAATAACGATGAGAGATATATAGATTCCATCACTGCAACATGTGTGTTACGATATTTCTCTACAGGAGACAATAAAATGTTAATATTCAAAGCGCGAGGCTTGCCAAGCTTTTGGAATAATTAAAATTTAACTGTCGAGAGTGGAGAATTATCGCAATACAAATGAGTTGCATTTCTGTCCCTAAAGGTTCATTTTCTTTTTATTGAAAATCTAAAAGTAACACTAGTATTAAAAGACTATAGTTTAAGATACATTTATTTATGTCGCCCTACTGATACCAATTAATTGACTGCGTCTTGCGTACTTTTATCTGTCCTGACATACTGCATCATTGATACTTACATGTTATCTGTAAATGTGCATTTTGGAGACCAGACCTTTCAACTTGGTAATCAATTCTGGCTTTAGTGACGAACCTTCTTTACTTAAACAAGGAAGGGATTGATGCTTTTTAATGAATTTTAATTTTCAGGCGAGCTGAAGCTCGAATCTTATTTTTGCCAAGTTCCGTGTTAGTTATATGGAATTTGGTTTTGCTTTTCAATATCAAGGAATAGTGAATACGTAGTATGCTTTAGAACTGTCATTTCTTGGTTTCAGAGCTAATAAAAATAAATCCATTTTTTTATCTGTTTAATTAATTGCCCAGAAAGAACATGGCATACCAATATAAAGAAGAAGATATAAATGTTTGACTAGTTTACTATTCATCAACGAACGAGTGGCTTGAAAATCCAAAAGTTTTAAGTTCAAAGTTATTACTTCAAATCAAAGCACATGCAAACCGAAAGACGAAAATCTATACTCAAGAAAACTATATAGCTTATATATGTTAAACAATTAAAGATATCTTACTTTAAACCCATAAGGGAAACAAACCAAAACCAAATGAGAGGCAAATAAACGATGGATACAACAGATTTACAGAGAAATATTTGCTATTGACATGAGATGCAAAAACTTAGTATTTATCACTGGTTGAAATATTTGTGGGAGTTCAATCATCGCTCTCTGGGAAGGTGCGCGTGACTGATTTTAATTGACAAGGATTACTATTTTTTTTGGATTCTCTGTCTAACTTCAAACAATTAAAACTGGCATCTTTGATAAAGGAAACTAACTTGAAGTGATGTTCTTTAAACAAATAAAAACATTGTACATTGAATAGTCGATTTCGCAGTGGTACACCTTCACTGTATGAAAAGGATTATGTATAGATAATTTGTTTGTTAATTCACCTGGTAACTGAAAGATTCAACACCATTGATTAAATTTCATGATACCATAATTTACATGCTGAAATTTCTAATTTTCACACACGTATCTATAAAGAAATGAAATATGCACATTGAAAAAAACCCAAAACCAGTAGCAATTACATGTACGACTACATGCGTTTGCCCTCAACGACAAAAGTTAGTTTTATACATGAAGCGTTCAAACACCAAGCCTGACACAAACACCACTATGCTTTATAAGTTGAGTTTCACATAATGAAAAATAGTTTTTCAAAACATGTGTACACCACCAGGTTTTCTGTAGGTGTGCTGAAGGCCAAGCAGTTCCTTAAACCGGCCTATGCGATCGGCATCAAGACATTCAATCTCCGTATAAAATTTTTCCAGGTCTTGTAACATCTTGGCATAACTGAAAGTAGCCTGTCTGAAGGTATCGGGACTCATTGATCCATACAAGTTTTTGATGTCGTCCTCGTGTCCAAAGCTGGTATCGGGAAACATTAGAACTAACCAGGGATTTCCATAGAAAAAGTGTGGCAGCGTTTTGGATCTAATACATAAATCCAGAAACGACAGAAAATAACCCATGGCCTCTTTGACGCCTGACAATGAGTTATGCTCTTTTGGTATCGTTAGTAATGTTATACAATGGAAACATATTGTTTTCAGGTGATTTGAAGCCGCAACTGTGTGAAGCTGATTCGGGAGTCCTGATTAGAAACGTATGTCTTTAAGATTCGACAAGCCGTCATCAAGAACTGTTGACTAGGATTCAACTGGCAGACGTCTAGAATATGTCTCTCATATCCAGACGTACAAACTCTCCACAAGGAGTCTTTGTCGCTTGTCATTACTGAGTTAGGGATATGAACCCATTTCATTACGGCATATACAGAGCAAACCATTTGGCGAATCCCATTGGGCGAGTTTGTTGTATTAGGATCTGGAACATAATCGTGTCGCAAAAGAAGGGCTGGAACGATGTCCATATCCAAAGATTTATTGAATGATCTGGATTCATTTCTAGTAGATTGACTTTCTAAAGTAATGTTAGAAAATGAGTTGAATAAATCGTTTATATCTTTTTCATTATTTAAGGTTATATTAATGTCTAATGTTGGTGGCTTGGCAATTCGTCTTATAGAATAGTTTGTATCTCCAGCCCGTAGTTGTTCATTCACCAGTTCACGGGTTTTGTCGATAATAGATTCGAATACTTTTAAGTGTAGATTCCTTGAATTGATGAAGTATTTGTTTATACCGACTTTTTGAAACACTTCACATTTTCTGGTCCATGGGTATCTTTCTAACAAAGCCTCAGCATTGTTGACCCGAAGCTGCACCAACCCAAGAGCATCACCTGGAACAGGTTCTACAATCATTCCATTTATATCAAATATGAGGATGCTATCAAACTCAAGAGCATCAATGACCTTCAATCCCTCTCTTGAACTACCAAACTTAATCAGCTCATCGCGGAGAACCAACCCATCAAACTGGTCTCTTGAAAATTTACGTATTCCTTGCATTACGACCTTGAGAACTTCATCTGTTGTACGACTGTGATCTTCGAAATGTTCAGGATTGATATTCTGCAAATGTTCATTTTTTGTAATTTCATATTGTAGGTCATGTTCATTGGGACCAAAGATATAAAGCGGTTTACGCCAGCTGTTCATATTAACACCTACTGATTGCAACGTGGCCATGGTCTGGTTTGGTCTGAAAATATATATTTCATGCATAAATATAATACCAAATTTATGATAATATAAGTTTAAAAGAGGGACGAAAGATACCAAAGGGACAGTCAAACTCGTAAATCTAAAACAAACTGACAACGCCATGGCTAAAAATGAAAAAGACAAACAGAAAAACAATAGTACACATGACACAACATAGAAAACTAAAGAATAAACAACACGAACCCCACCAAAAACTAGGGGTGATCTCAGGTGCTCCGGAAGGGTAAGCAGATCCTGCTCCACATGCGGCACCCGTCGTGTTGCTTATGTGATTACAAATCCGGTAAATAGTCTAATTCGGTAGGTCAAATTCATAAAAGGGAAGGGGATTGTAGTTACGACGTAAGGAACATATCCGATATCATTTGTGAAACAGTTATTCTATAACGGTCAACCAACTCGTGATGGCGTAAAATTTACGAAGGGGTGATTTCAACTTCACCATTTGGAACTCTTGGTTTAATAGCTTCCTTATGAGCAGTAACCCTCTATCAAGAAAATCATGATAGAAAATGCAAGCACGGGAATATCGTATCAATTGGGAGATATATACCCCGTATGCAGGTGCTGCTGGAATGTTGCTACTTAGAAATGGAAAGTTCACAAATGGAAAGCTGAAATCATCTCTTTTGTCGTAAAGTTTTGTCTTCAACCGATCCTCATTGTCAATTTCTAGATGTAAGTCAAGATATGAAGCCGACTTAACTGTATTTGTAGTATCCTTTATCTCCAATTCGATGGGATAGATGCGATCCACATAGTCACCAAATTTTGAATTGTTTAGTGAAAGAACGTCATCTATATAGCGGAAAGTAGAGTTAAAGGATATTGCTAACTTCTTATCTTTCTTCCTAAGAAGTTCCTGCATGAAGTCAGCCTCATAATAATAAAGAAACAAGTCGGCAAGTAGAGGGGCACAGTTTGTTCCCATTGGGATGCCGACAGTCTGTTGAAAAACACGTCCTCCGAACGTAACAAATATGTTGTCAATCAAGAAATCAAGCATCTTGATAATATCGGTTTCAGAGAATTTTTTGTTTGAATCAGAATGATTCTTTACAAAGTATGATATATCCCTCCCTAAGACAAGATATTTGTATCTACGTTGGCCATTCTTTTTTATGAAGCAAAGTAATACCAACTCTTTTAATTTGTCTTTTAGTTTGGAATGTGGAATTCTTGTGTAAAGAGTAGAAAAGTCAAATGTTTTAATACTGTTACAAGATGAAAGAGAGTTAGATTGTATGTACTCTAAAAGATCTTTGGAATTTTTAAGTATCCATATCTGTTTCACGCCACCTCTAGAATAGACAGTTTCACAATAAATTTGAAGCCCGTCTTTGATTGCTGATAAAATGGATGTTAATAATTTAGAAAGGGGTTTCGTGGAGCACTTGGAAGACCCAGCAATATACCGTTGTTTGTAAGGACACTTATGTAGTTTAGGTATCCAATACAGTGATGGAAGATCCAGTTCTTCATCTTTGGTTGAAATACCAAAGGAACAAAGAACAGACCTATGATTATCCAGGATTTCCTCTTTGGTAAGTGTCGTGAGGGTATATGTTGGGTTTCCAAGTGAATTGTCTATACCTAATTCGTTTATCAAGCAATTAATGTAATGACTTTTACAGATAAAAACTATGTTATTTGGGGCTTTGTCTGCGGGGACAACAACATATTCATCATGGAGGTCAGATAGGTGTAAAACAACATTTGGATCTTTGAAGATTGACGTAGCATGGGCATTGATGGACCCATTCAGTTTCTTAATTCTGATTTGTATTAACGACCTCACTGCCTTAATCCATTCGGATAGAGTGTCTACGTCTTCCTTCTCGCGCTTAGCCCATTGCCTGGCATAATCCTCGACTGAATCCATCAAAATTTTAAAGTTGTGCTCACGATATTTCGGACCTTTCGATAACACGTTTCGTAGAGAAGTGTTATTAACAATGTTAAGGTCACCGGTAATAACGTGGCCAGCAGGATTATATGTGAATTGGGAACTAGCACAAGTGCAATCAGGAGGTTTAGACTTGAAGTCGTCAATATCGAGATCCTGCAAAACGCGTTTGTAATTGAAAATTTTAGTTGTAATAGGTTTGGTATAGGTATAAGAAATTATTGGTACAGACTGGTCTTTGAAATAAGGAGGTATTTTCGATTGAACTAATTTATGATGAAGGATATTGCCTAGGTTGACGCCATCGAGACCTTTGTTGGCAAAGGAAAGATTTAGAAAAGATCTTTTCTCTTTTTCATCTTTTCCAATGCGAACTGGCTTGAAAAGTCTGTGACTAGCAATATCCGAAATTATAGCTTGTAGTTTGTATTGGTTTGAATGAGGGTTTGTAACAGTGGATTCCAAACATAAATTGAACAGAGAATGAAGTTTTGAAAGGGGTAATGAATAAAGTTTCGTGCGAATGTGATGAATACCTAACGGTTTTTGTATGCATGGCAGCAAGTCATTAATAGAGACATCATGCAGAGAGGGTGATGTATAATGACGATGGCCATGACTACGTCTACGTCGAAGAGTCGAGTTGAAAATATTCATCACATTCACCGAGTTACACGAAGGACTAGATAGAATACCTATACCATCAATTTTGTCATTGCAGCCATACGGTGTTGCAGTTCCCAATTGTCTAATCCAGTAGTCTTCTTTTTGTCTACGGAGAGTCGTTGAAAGATTAGGATTGTTCGAGCTACGGTATATTTTTTCAATAATTCGAACTGTCATAGAAACGATGGAATGATCGGGCTGATTGAAATGCTGGTATAGAATGTCGTTAGCATTGAGGTTAATGTCTGATCTATGACCGCACATACGTTTGTTTAGCCTTCCTTTCGTTTCACCGACGTATACCAAGCCGCAAAGGTTGCACTCTAATCCGTAGACGACATTTATCAATTTACAATTCAGATCATCGTAACTTCTGGTAAAATATGACTTCTTTGTCAAATTGCTAGTGAATTCAGCATCTGTAATTAAAATAGCACAAGTTTTGCAGCCTTTGGTCTCACATTTTGAAATGCGACAGTGTTGTACTGTGTCATCAAAAACCAAAATGTCTTTAAGGAGAACTGAACAAGGCTGTATATGTGTAATATTGCTGTTGTCACTAGGACGATGATCTGAATGAGTCGTGTTTGGGTTATTTCTCATGTCTGGTGATGAGGGGACACCTGCCGTATCAAACGACACCGTGTTCATGGTGACGTCTGTTTCGGACCTTTTTATACTGGGCGACGTCCGAGCCAGTTTCCTGTTAGTTCTTCGTAAGTTCATGCAATTGTAGTTTTGCTACTGGGCGGATGATGTCCTCGGGGACAAAATGTCCACCAGCAGAGACATCGACCCAGTGGTAATAAAAGAGGGACGAAAGATACCAAAGGGACAGTCAAACTCGTAAATCTAAAACAAACTGACAACGCCATGGCTAAAAATGATAAAGACAAACAAAAAAACAATAGTACACATGACACAACATAGAAAACTAAAGAATAAACAACACGAACCCCACCAAAAACTAGGGGTGATCTCAGGTGCTCCGGAAGGGTAAGCAGATCCTGCTCCACATGCGGCACCCGTCGTGTTGCTTATGTGATTACAAATCCGGTAAATAGTCTAATTCGGTAGGTCAAATTCATGAAAGGGAAGGGGATTGTAGTTACGACGTAAGGAACATATCCGATATCATTTGTGAAACGGTTATTCCATAACGGTCAACCAACTCGTGATGGCGTCCGTAAAATTTACGAAGGGATGATTTCAACTTCACCATTTGGAACTCTTGGTTTAATAGCTTCCTTGTGAGCAGTAACCCTCTATCAAGAAAATCATGATAGGAAATGCAAGCACGGGAATATCGTATCAATTGGAAGATATATACCCGTGAACAAGAAACCTCACCATTGATGTGCCAGACGCGTGTTTTTCTACACAACAGTCACAACCTTATACGAAATATTTAAAAGGCCAAACAAAGACGGAAGTGGAACATATTTTCGGATATTTCACATCTAATAAAATAAAAATTAAATCTTAACCGTGAGCTATCCTAAATATGCTCATTCAATAGTACGCTTTATATACTTATGAAGTTCGGTATGTTTGCAAGACTTTTTCAATATTACCGACATCTGACTGACTTGAGTAGAACATCCTGATAACCGGCCAGGTAATGACAATCAAAAGAATAAAATCACACAGATGAAATATAAACTCCAAAGTCGATAGAATAATAATAAAAAAAAGATAGATTTTTTCTTTACGCTCAATCGATGATATTTATTCGTTTAGTTTGTTGAACGAATAAGATAGGTTTGGTGGAGCATATACAGATTTGGTTTGTTCGATTGGTACGTCATTAATGGTGTAAGCGTGGTATTTATGGTATGGTTAGTACGATTGGTATTGATTTTTACGACCGGTATTGAAGGCATGGATGGTCAAATTAATGTTAATGTGTATCACTCCCAAACGTGCCCGTTCCCCGCAATGTGTCCGATTTCCCGAAAGATTTCCCGAAATATGTCTTTAAAAGTTGATATCGACCAACCGTGTCCGATTTCATAACCCAAAACGTGTCAAATAATTGTTTTTCACCAACACATGTCCTTTTTAAAACGCTTGAACTTCTCGAAACTTAAAGTTATCAGTAACGTCAATAACGTAGTAATTTACGACAATTACGCAATTGGAAATGTTGGGTTTCAATTGCATAATTCTTAATAAAAAGAAAAACTCATTCACAAGACAGTCCTTCATTCCTCTTTATATAACATATGCCGTTTGAAATAAAAGTTGGGGAAATTCTAACTACCACTAGATAATAAGGCTATATGTACAGGGACCACAGAGTGGAATTAACGCATACCACTGACGGCACCCTGAAAGAGTTATTACAATAATTTTGATGTATAGAGAGAAGGAGGTATCTTATTTGATATCCACATTTCAACACATTTCTTGCACAGCCTTGGTAAGGTATATACTGCTAGTTTGATAAAGACCTGAAGGATATTATTTTAAGTAGTAATTAAGTGAAAAAAAGAGTTTGAGTCAACGAAAGAGCAATAAACAAGTAACGAGGACACGTTTAGCTGTTTTTACATCAAAAACAAAATGGACCCGATTGGGTGTAAACTAATGACACGCTTAAGCGCCTTTTACAACTAGACATGTCAAATGTCTGTGTCATTTCGATCTTTTGTGGATAGCTGTCTCATTTGCAATCATACCACATCTTCTATTTTTATATGTTTCGGAGTTAAATATTGTTATATACGTCTGAGAAAATTCGACTCATTTCTGAGGGTTACAAATGTATGGTTGTACGATTGGTAAGAAAGATTCGGATGATACGATTGGTAAGACATGTTTCTTTGGTACGACTGATATCAATGGTATTCTCCTATTGGTGTGATATGAATGATTGGAACAATTACTTTATTTGGAATCGTTAAATAAATTGTGTGTAACTATAGGGTTGAAATTTAATGAAATATTCATTTATATATATCGAGGTCAATAAATCATTGACATAATAGACAACTTTCGAGTTCGTTGCAAATCTGTCAAAAACTTTGGTTGTAGTGAAAACCATTCGTCCGTCAAGTGCGTTTCTTTGTTACGCGATAAGTGGAAAAGGGATAGTGCTATATTGAACTAATTCTTCGTTAAAATAATTTTTTAAAATTTATATTCAGCACTGCTATCATAAGGGAATTGTGATATTAGTTACCTACGGAACAAATATTATTTCTAGTTTATCCTGCACAATGACAATCCCCAAAACGCTTAGTGAACATAAATAGTGCAGGGATATAGGAGATCCTCTCTATCTGGTACATGGCGTCATAAAGGCGCGCGAATTGACTGTATCACTATGTTTGATTTTTTTCCAATGTGTCTGTTTGTTTTGATTACAAATTGTTGTCAGTATAATTGAAACTATGCGATTGTCATACAGGTGAGAGGTTTGGTTAGCCTTGGTTAGCTTTAGGATATTTAGTCTACCATTTTCTGCATGTGGAGATGTATGTGTCATGTCAGTAATGTGACAGTTGGTTTTGCCGTTTGGTACGGGAATTTCGTATTTTTGTAATTTTCTTTTTCTACAATAAACATTTCCCCTGTTTAAATCTTTAGTATTTCTTGCATCCGGCCTTCCTGGTGTTATTTACATACATGTATTATGCAGATACGATAATTAAATTAATATATGTTCCCAGCTTATATTTTTAGGCTTTATCGTAGTTTTTTTAATATTTATTGATCTTAAACAGTTCATACTTTGGAAATTCAAAATTGATTTCTGAACATTGATTCCGGAAAAACTTCAGGAAATCTATTTTGTAATTTTAGCATAATATTGTAACTTTGCAGAAAGTTTTGTTTGGATAAACAAAAATTTGAGATCTATAGTATCTAATGATGTAAACTGTTTAACAACTATATTAAATCAATATCTCAAAGCAGCATGACAATTAAAAAAAATGGCGGAAAACAGACTATTTGTGTGAATCAAATGACCATTACTCATCAAAATCATGATATCGGGACCAAATTCAAACTTGATAAAATTAATATTTTCAGCAAGAAGAAAAGAGGAATACTGATTTTCGGACTGACTGGTCGACAGACTAGCGGAAATACAGACGGACGGAGTGTAAACCTTTTGTCCCCTTTGACTTCACAGCAGACAGAGAAAGGTGTTGTCTCTCTATCATTTGAATTGGTACTACTTTAAAAGACCGGACTTAGTTTTGTTCATACAAATGATATACAAAAAAATCAATTTAATAGATAAAATAGTGTGGATATCTATAAATAAACTTTTTTTTAAAACAGTTTTTCATATATAGGAAGGGAAAGATTATGCATCCAGCATCAAAATATTGATTTGGTTTTATAAATTGATACACCGTTAACTATCATTCCTTTTTTGATTAACGCCAATGGCCTAGTCGTAGAAGACAGAGAGTGAAAGTAAATTTATAATGATAAATAAAGTACACATTATTTGTGCAATCATGAAAAATCATTATGACAATTAATACATAATTTCAAAAAGCTATTCAAGCATCCAAACACATATGAATAAAAAACCAATTATAAAATGAAATAAGAAGTCATACCTGTACGGTTACTCCATCTCTGACGTAAATGTACACGTCATCCTTCTGTCTACTGACCCAAATATATTATGGTTTTTGGAAAACTATAAACTATAAATAACCGTTACCTATAGGCATCGATCAATTTGATGCATTTAGATTCCATGATTAAAAAAAAATTCAATTAAAACCTATATCAATGTATTCAACAGAGGGAAAACGAATGATAGAAATTTATATGAAAAATAAAAAATGTTATTAATGAGCAGTAAGTAGTAGAAACGAGGATTAGGCGTACACAATTATTAGCTTGGAATATTTACTGAAATGTTATTTATATCTTATTCGTTAACCGACGTATATTTTTTTCTGTGTTTAATTTTAAAAATATGCATACGTTCACCACTATAGCCGTATAAAATTAAAAAAAAGTAAGCGTTCAATTCTGTCAATTTTTTGGTTGAAGTAATAAATAAGAGGTAAGATAAGTTTATCAAATGATGTTTACATTTGCAGATTTTTTCCTTTACAAAAAAAGATAAAATAACATCGTTATTTTCAAGAATCATTTCCTTTTTCACAATTTTTACAGGCATAAAGTAACTAGTCCATACAAATGCTTGACAGTTTACCTTACATTTAAATGAAATGCTCTTAATTACTTGCTTCATATAAAAAAAGAATCCACTGCAAATACATTTATGCTATTGGATATGCTATATTTGACCTCTAGTATTTTATCAAGTATATAATTTGTAATCAGCAGTGTTATGCGTAAATAAATAAAGCCTTTCAACAAATTAGATAAGATCGGTTGCTGCTTCTCAACATTTAAAGACTATTTGTTTCTACTGTGTTACTTTTCTTATACCGTCAAGCGACCAGAATTTTTTATCTGGGTTGAAAGATGCTCTAGGATATTGTCTCTTTTTTCTGGGTCTATGCATAGAAAGCTATAACCTTCTTATTACCTCTTTGAGAATCCATGGGTATGCACTCACTTTCCTGATAGCTCGTTTGAGCATTGTCAAATACAAAAGAACCTTTATAGCACTTTCAAATTGGAAACCTTCCAGCAAGCTTCATTAAGCTATAAGACAATACTAGATGATCTGAAAGGATTTTACACTGATTTCAATCCTCTAGATTCAAAGCCAATAGGACAATACAAAGAACGCTTGTGTTTTAAAACCAACTACAGACAACTGCCAAAATCAAGTTCAATATTGGAAACATGCATAACCACAACAATATGTTTACTAATCATCATAGCATGTATAACTATATTCTTTACCGAAGGCCCCTACTGGATCCTTTTTCATGTAATTTGGTTACTTCTCTGTGCTATATTGGATACGTTCTTTGACATGTGCGGTCGTCCTTTTATCCCACAATATTTTTGCTTATCAATACTATTGCTATTCATTGGAGTAATATATTTTCTTTCTTGTTCTTTCTTTCTTTTTGCTTTTACATGCATTAAAATTAAATGAATTTATTATAACTATTTGAAACATTTGTAATTATGCCAAATATTTTGTCGGGCGGTAAGATTTACAAGACGTATTTATCTCAAAGTTTAGGATTATTTTTACAGATACTCGAGTGCTTTACTTGTTCATGTCTTTTCCAATTTCTATTTAATTTAAAAAATTTAAGACCAGCAATTCATATTTTAAAAAATATTAGTTTTTATCCGTTGTATCTATGTCGTTAACCCAGAAGATAGTTGAATCTCCAATGTTTAGTAATTTCTCTTCGAGGAATTTACTATTTACAGATTCACAAGAAAACGTTGTGGTAGATGGTCATCATAAAATAACAAAAAATAAACAAGGTAATATTTGCAGTTCATTGTTAATGTAGAAACCAATGAGCATGGTTCGGATTAGCAGGGTTAAATTTAAAAGCGCATTAACTATACGATACAATTTAAGAAATATCTAAGCGACAAATTGCGAAACAAAAATTTCAAAATGGCAGATTCTTTTTTATAATAATCAGAACAAATACAATAGGTCTTTCCACAGAAAAGTGGCAAGATTGAATAACAATAATCAGAACAAATACAATAGGTCTTTCCACAGAAAAGTGGCAAGATTGAATAACAATAATCAGAACAAATACAATAGGTCTTTCCACAGAAAAGTGGCAAGATTGAATAACAATAATCAGAACAAATACAATAGGTCTTTCCACAGAAAAGTGGCAAGATTGAATAACAATAATCAGAACAAATACAATAGGTCTTTCCACAGAAAAGTGGCAAGATTTAATAACAATAATCAGAACAAATACAATAGGTCTTTCCACAGAAAAGTGGCAAGATTGAATAACAATAATCAGAACAAATACAATAGGTCTTTCCACAGAAAAGTGGCAAGATTGAATAACAATAATCAGAACAAATACAATAGGTCTTTCCACAGAAAAGTGGCAAGATTGAATAACAATAATCAGAACAAATACAATAGGTCTTTCCACAGAAAAGTGGCAAGATTGAATAACAATAATCAGAACAAATACAATAGGTCTTTCCACAGAAAAGTGGCAAGATTGAATAACAATAATCAGAACAAATACAATAGGTCTTTCCACAGAAAAGTGGCAAGATTGAATAACAATAATCAGAACAAATACAATAGGTCTTTCCACAGAAAAGTGGCAAGATTGAATAACAATAATCAGAACAAATACAATAGGTCTTTCCACAGAAAAGTGGCAAGATTGAATAACAATAATCAGAACAAATACAATAGGTCTTTCCACAGAAAAGTGGCAAGATTGAATAACAATAATCAGAACAAATACAATAGGTCTTTCCACAGAAAAGTGGCAAGATTTAATAACAATAATCAGAACAAATACAATAGGTCTTTCCACAGAAAAGTGGCAAGATTTAATAACAATAATCAGAACAAATACAATAGGTCTTTCCACAGAAAAGTGGCAAGATTGAATAACAATAATCAGAACAAATACAATAGGTCTTTCCACAGAAAAGTGGCAAGATTGAATAACAATAATCAGAACAAATACAATAGGTCTTTCCACAGAAAAGTGGCAAGATTGAATAACAATAATCAGAACAAATACAATAGGTCTTTCCACAGAAAAGTGGCAAGATTGAATAACAATAATCAGAACAAATACAATAGGTCTTTCCACAGAAAAGTGGCAAGATTGAATAACAATAATCAGAACAAATACAATAGGTCTTTCCACAGAAAAGTGGCAAGATTTAATAACAATAATCAGAACAAATACAATAGGTCTTTCCACAGAAAAGTGGCAAGATTGAATAACAATAATCAGAACAAATACAATAGGTCTTTCCACAGAAAAGTGGCAAGATTGAATAACAATAATCAGAACAAATACAATAGGTCTTTCCACAGAAAAGTGGCAAGATTTAATAACAATAATCAGAACAAATACAATAGGTCTTTCCACAGAAAAGTGGCAAGATTGAATAACAATAATCAGAACAAATACAATAGGTCTTTCCACAGAAAAGTGGCAAGATTGAATAACAATAATCAGAACAAATACAATAGGTCTTTCCACAGAAAAGTGGCAAGATTGAATAACAATAATCAGAACAAATACAATAGGTCTTTCCACAGAAAAGTGGCAAGATTGAATAACAATAATCAGAACAAATACAATAGGTCTTTCCACAGAAAAGTGGCAAGATTGAATAACAATAATCAGAACAAATACAATAGGTCTTTCCACAGAAAAGTGGCAAGATTTAATAACAATAATCAGAACAAATACAATAGGTCTTTCCACAGAAAAGTGGCAAGATTGAATAACAATAATCAGAACAAATACAATAGGTCTTTCCACAGAAAAGTGGCAAGATTGAATAACAATAATCAGAACAAATACAATAGGTCTTTCCACAGAAAAGTGGCAAGATTGAATAACAATAATCAGAACAAATACAATAGGTCTTTCCACAGAAAAGTGGCAAGATTGAATAACAATAATCAGAACAAATACAATAGGTCTTTCCACAGAAAAGTGGCAAGATTGAATAACAATAATCAGAACAAATACAATAGGTCTTTCCACAGAAAAGTGGCAAGATTGAATAACAATAATCAGAACAAATACAATAGGTCTTTCCACAGAAAAGTGGCAAGATTGAATAACAATAATCAGAACAAATACAATAGGTCTTTCCACAGAAAAGTGGCAAGATTGAATAACAATAATCAGAACAAATACAATAGGTCTTTCCACAGAAAAGTGGCAAGATTGAATAACAATAATCAGAACAAATACAATAGGTCTTTCCACAGAAAAGTGGCAAGATTGAATAACAATAATCAGAACAAATACAATAGGTCTTTCCACAGAAAAGTGGCAAGATTGAATAACAATAATCAGAACAAATACAATAGGTCTTTCCACAGAAAAGTGGCAAGATTGAATAACAATAATCAGAACAAATACAATAGGTCTTTCCACAGAAAAGTGGCAAGATTGAATAACAATAATCAGAACAAATACAATAGGTCTTTCCACAGAAAAGTGGCAAGATTGAATAACAATAATCAGAACAAATACAATAGGTCTTTCCACAGAAAAGTGGCAAGATTGAATAACAATAATCAGAACAAATACAATAGGTCTTTCCACAGAAAAGTGGCAAGATTGAATAACAATAATCAGAACAAATACAATAGGTCTTTCCACAGAAAAGTGGCAAGATTGAATAACAATAATCAGAACAAATACAATAGGTCTTTCCACAGAAAAGTGGCAAGATTTAATAACAATAATCAGAACAAATACAATAGGTCTTTCCACAGAAAAGTGGCAAGATTGAATAACAATAATCAGAACAAATACAATAGGTCTTTCCACAGAAAAGTGGCAAGATTGAATAACAATAATCAGAACAAATACAATAGGTCTTTCAGAAAAGTGGAAAGACCTAATTACCTCATTTACTGTTAAAGTCAGACGATTGAAGTTTTGTATTTTGTCGTTTTGTGCTTACATGTATTATATTTTACTTTTTTAAATAGCTTTAGATCGGGTCGGTCGCTTTTCTAGTCCGATTTTTTTTATCATTGTTATGCTGTATTAGTTTTTGTTCACTTTGTGACGGTCATCTATTTTTATTGATTCCTACATCATTTGATCTCTGTTTGGGAGTTGTTTCCTTGAAATAACACCGAATGTTATTTACATTAACTGTCAGGTTTTTTTTCTGAACGACAAATAAAGGCAACGATTTGAATTAAGAAAAAATAATATTATTGCGTCAGTTAAGAATCGCAGAATAAGAAAATACTCTTAGAATCGAAAACTATATTATTAATTCTGACATGACGTCCTTCAAACGCTTTATGTACACACGCATGGTAAAATATGAATATATGCTTGGGCTGTTCCGGTCATACACCCACGTCATATGCTTTTTTTTTTATGAATAAGCTACCCGACGTCATATAACTATGACGTCAGAATAGAAGCATTTAACGGGAAAATACACGATCATTAAACCGAAAATCATCACAACAAGGAACTGTAAATAAACGATGCTAAAATGTGTTATATTAGAATTGTTTGTATACATCTAAGACACATTACATGCATAAGTAAAGTTATCATTTACAAGCACCCAAACATATCTAAAAACGTTATTTTAAATACATTAAGCATGTCATTTATTCAGTTTATTCCGTTCCTTTACGTCAATTTGATAGTGCGTGAATTTATGGGAACGGCAAATAATGCTTTTACCTACAGAATTACCGTATTTGTCCTATTAGAATTGAAATAAGTCAAAGGTAAAATATTTGTCATGAAGGGCCAACCCGTGGTAAAATCACGATATATTCAAGCCCTTATGAATTATTTCTTAATTGTTTACGCTACGAAAAGAGAATCTTATTTGCAAATCCGGATTAAAAGCTTGCACTAATACATTTTTGCATGTTTCTCGACATGACGCTAATGATGTTTTATACATTTTGAGGAATTGCATCACCGTTGTAATTTTCACTAATATATTCAGTGTTTTTAACAAATGTTTATTTTGATATACGGAAGACGACTTTAAACATAATATTGCTATTAAAAGTAAGATTACGGAAGCAACTTTTAAGCATGCTTAATATGTAAAGTACTGATTTCTTAAGCCTCTCTTTATTAGCCTACCTTTAATACACACATGCATTTGCAAAGGATTTTCACGCTTCTATTTGACATCCGATTCGTCAAATGCTCACAACATGTTAGAATTATTATCGAAAGAAATTCATCTTAGATGTATGAGAAAGATTACAAGATGGAGGGCTGTTAACGACCAGAAGATTAGCTATTTAACGTTACTTCATCAATGAAAGATTGGAAATGTATTTCACCTTCACACTGAATAAAACTTAGTGAACGATAACGAGCTCTTAGGAAAATTTCAAAAGTCTATAAGCAAAATGCAAATTTTAAATCTCAATCACATCAAACTAATGGATAACAACTCTATAATTCCTAACCTGTACAGGCATTAATGTAGTTGTTTACTAGAATCAACAATCTTCTTGTTTGATGTGTTCTCTCTAGTTAATACTTAATGGTTTCTAGTGGGCAGATTTTTTTAAATTTAATATTGTTTCCAAGCGCTGGTATTTCAAAAATTCTAAACTTCTTCAGTCTTCGAAATCATTTCATTATTATGTTCCTTTGCTTTTACGTTTGACAAACCATGTCCATTTGTCACTACAAAATAATTGAACTTTGAACTTTTACGTTATAGGAAAGAAAAATGATAGCAAAATGTCTGTCCTCGTCACTCATGACCGATTATTTTCAGGTGCATATCATCCTAAGGCTATTAACACCTTTTTTTAATTACGTAAACAGTCTGTACAATCATATTCCCTTTTGACATTCTTGTGATCACAACTGATTACAAAACATGAATTTCGATTTGCTGTTGATTTTTTATTTGTTTATTTACTATAATGAATATAAGGACACGATAGTTCTGCATTGTAAATAGTTATCAAAAGTACCAGGATTATAATTTTATACGCCAGACGCGTTTCGTCTACATAAGACTCATCAGTGACGCTCAAATCAAAAAAGTTAAAAAGCCAAACAAATACAAAGTTGAAGAGCATTGAGGAACCAAAATTCCAAAAAGTTGTGCCAAATACGTCTAAGGTAATCTACTCCTGGGGTAAGAAAATCCTTAGTTTTTTCGAAAAATTCAAAATTTTGTTAACAGAAAATTTATAAAAGAAAGGAGTTTGAATTTTTCGCGTTGAACACAAAATTACATTTTTGCTTTTATATATTTATTTTATATTTAAATTGTGTTACCGTAGAAAGCTTGATGTCACATTTGCATCATTTTCTTGAAAGAATCTCAAAATTTTATTGGATTCATATAACGTAAGTAACAAAAAGTAAATGTATTCGTTATCGATGTCTCTGGTTAACTATCCGCCTTCCATGAATATTGATAAGTCAAATCATCATATACATTCTTATGCATTATGCATGCATTTTAATACAAGAGTTAGATTATGTAATAGTGTAGATACAGATCATTCTCTTATTTGGACATTTAATTCCTATCATCGAATGGTAAGATATTTCATGTATTTTGGGTGATTTATTGATATTAATGCATTTATATATCTTTTCAACTGGTACATGTAACCAATTATTTTTGATTTCACATATTGTGTAGTTTTCGGAACCTTTCTATGATATGTTTAGATGACAACCTGTAAGCATCAATGTCAGTATAATTTCTTAAAAGCTCTTAGACTTTAACTTAAAAGCATTAAAGTTAGTGTTTTGAACTTTAAATAAAAATAGTAGTACATATTACTTTTATTTCGAGTATATAATTTTTTACGTCTTTAGTAAAAACGGAAGAAGAAATGGCTGAAACAAATACCCAAACCTCGATACACAAATAATTGATTTATCCTGTAAATTTGTGATTTTATCAACTAAAGATTTTTAGTATGAATGCAAACATTTTTTTATCAGATATTTAGCAGTCAATTCTGTTACTTTTTTTGATGAATTTATAAGACATCGGGTAATTTCATATATACAGTTTTTGCAAACATGCCTGTGTTTAAACACGTCTGATTCCCATATAAGTAAAATCAATGTTAGACATATGCTGAAATTGTGATTTTTGTTATTGATATATATGCAAATATCAAGATGTGGACTGGAGATCGGAGATAGAGGAAAGCTTAACTACTGGTGTTCACATTCATAGTATCCAGAAATGCTTTCAATTTGTTACTGGTATATTTTGATAACAGTTCTACTCATTGTATGTGAAAAATTATGGACATAGTTTACTGAAATCAAAGTTATGTTTCTCTGATTATTAAAAAATTGAAACAGGGATAATGGGTACTAAATATATTATAAAAGAAAAAGAGTGAATCCAATGATACATGTTAAGCTATGATTATGCTAAAGGAGAAATTGAGTAAAACAATTTAAATTGATATTGTATAGTGTGTCCATTTATGTTTCACTTTTGTTTCAGTTTATTGTAAGTATGCGCCTGTTGGAACATTTACACCGGCTGTATTTGTTTGTAGTTGTTATAAGTCTGCAATCTGTTTTCCAGTAATTGTTGTTTGTTGATGAGGTTCATAAGTGATTCTTGTGTTCGTTTTTTATGGGAAAAAAATCGCTGGTCTCCCTGACTAAATTGTTTTACGCTAGTTATATTTGAGCCGTCTATAGCTGCAACTTGCTGTTTGGTATGATCCAATGCCGTTCTTTGAATTATATTTGTTTTCATTTTACTCATTGCGACTAGGATTCAAAGTGGTCTTATTTACACTCATGCCTCATCTTCTTATTTCTATTGTTGTGTGTAAAAATGATTTTCAAGATTCGATAAGGTCCTAAAATGGACCCCTTTTTTAGGGTAAATTTAAAATTCAGATTTATCGACCAATATCACGATAAATTACATCTGATACATTGACTAGCTAGCATATAAACCATTTTGTTGAAAATTTTACGTTTCTGCGTTTCATTATGACGTCACATTGATTTTTCACGAAAAAATCAATGAAAATGGGTAAATTTCCATAGATTATTGGACAGGAAACATAGAGCGCATACGTCGGCAACAAAGATCTTTTAAAGTAATGTTTGTGAAGACATTTCACATGTCTTATTTGAATCTTAAGATTGTCGACGCCTGCGCTCTATGTTTCCTGGTCCTTCATTTGGTTGAAATCTAGCTGATTTTGTCAAATTTCACCAAAATCCCTTATTTTGACCTTATTTGGATGTAAAAATCAACGTGTGAGAATTTAACTTTGACAAAAATAGTTCTGTTTAACTTTCTAACATGTCTTCAAGGCAACTTAGAACATTTATTGTATTGTAACTATGAACCTTATAATTGGGGCCAAATATGGCCCTTTCCGAACTTACTCTTTTTACTAAATATTATACTGTAAATACACAATTTATTTCAATGTTTTCATTAATACGAAAAACGCGACAGGTTTATAATCACATTAATTTAAACTCGCATTTTGATAATTGTATATATGTAGTATTAGGTATAGACACATGATAGAACAATACATTTCGAACAACACATTCCTGTCGTAGCAGAATAAGTCGCAGTTTTCTCTTATGAAAGTCTTTAGAAGAAGCTGAGTTCTGAATAAATACAGAAGGCCAGAATTATAACTCCTACTTTCCAATGTCCATAAGTTTTACTTAAAATCTATACTTTTAAACGAAGAGACCTCATGTTGTGTGTCGCTTTTCTTCCCTTCAATATGAATAAATCATCATGCTTCTGCGTCCTTTAAGTACCATGCATAGTCGGATTTCACATCCATTCTTATGATTATAAAGTCTGATTTATTTTGGGAGGAAAACGAAAGCAAAGGTGTCCGGATATTGTTTCCGTCTTCAGTCCGACGTCTGATGTCTTTTTTGAAATTCGTCAGACATAAAATGTTTTACAAAAATGCATCCTACAATAGTTTACATACTTCAAACTAAGCTGAAAATGCCCGCGAAATCACGGTGTGTTCCAGTGATAAATAAATAACCTATATAATAGTAAACAAAAAGTAGTAAAGGAACTACGGAAGAAATACATGACATACTAATACTCCATGGGAACAATATTCAATGACCACGAACAACGAGAAATATTTGTAGTCTGTAGCCACAATTCAAATTGACCATCTAATATTTTCAAGGATGTGCTTGTCATAAATTGACTATTTTACATAGTTTTTTTTAATAACATAAAGTGATTAAACTATCAAATTGACAATCTTCACTAGAATGTGTTTTGTCGAATTCATATTCGCAGAAACAAAATTCAAGAAATTAAAGTTTGTTCCAATAAAGCCGGAGTTCAAATATGTTCAGAATGAAATGAATTAACAACTGATCTTTGACAAAAACTGACATCGAAAAACAAAGTTATTGAATGTCGGATGTTAATTTAAGCCCAAGTCTCATTAGATCACGATCGCACCACGCTCACCACGATCTAAAATAAATTCCGTTTCTTTCACGATGCTTCAACGTCCTTATTACGCCTTTACAACGATCCCGCTACGATTATATCTCGTTTCAAAACGCTTGTTCTGCGACCTCACTACGCTTATCAAGGTCTTTCTACACTCATCATGTTATCACTACGACCATACCACGAGTTATCTGATTTCAACACGATCTTACTACGCTTCTACTGCGATTATAGCACGTTCTTACCACGATTATACTACGCTCATATTGTGATCTTACTACGTTCTCAACAATAACGTCAACATCGTGTTCCATATCAATAAAGTTCCATTCCTTTTATTTCTGATTAATACGTAGATTTCGCGGGAACAATACAGTCAAACATACTGTGATGAGATATATTCTACCAGACAGGGTTTCTCCTGGGTCACTTATTTTTGTCGCCACCTCTTTCGCCAAAACAATATATTATTCGCCACTTTATAATTTTTTTCGCCAAGTAACATAAATATATTTTTCGTTTAAAATTTACCTTTTTTTTCTTACCCTCCCCCTTCCCTTACATGTAAATAAGATGATTTTGCCCCATTGTGTCTATGATTATTCTCTCAAACTTATTTTTAGAGTCTACATTGTCCTAAAAAATGGTTTTTACAACAAAAGCTTTTATCACATGTATAGTCATGACATTGAAGGGCTACTCTCATTCGTGGGGCTGTTCCCAACCTTTTGAAATGATTTCTTCATAACGACAGTTTTATTTTCTTGACCATCGTAAATAAAAAAAGTTGAGACTGTTACGGCCTGAAATCGCCTTTAAATTGTAGCCAACAAAAGACACAAATCAATAGTAAAATTTAACAATATTTATTAGACAAAGGTTTACAAGAAGAATTACACAAATATTACTGTCATCTAACTGTCAAAATATGAGTCCAATCTGTATCCAGAAATCTTTCGGAATACAATCTGAATATTGCGTTCACTACTGAGGTCACAATCCAGTATGATGTTGTTTGTAGAATAAAAGTGTCAATCCAAATGCTGTGAATACGAATGTCTATCGATGCCTAAGTCTAAGTCTAATTCTGAGAATTTAATTTTAGTGTCTGTATATATAGTGTTATCACGGAAAATTCTAGAACACTCTATAATGGAACATTGTGGAAAGTCATAGAAAGTTACAACGGAACGTTCTAGTAAAATGTAGAAGATTAAATTACGCATCTTGTATAAGGATCATTCTAGAAAGTTCCAATCATTCTGTGATTGTTCCAGTGATTCCTAAACTGCACAGTTATAAGATTGTTTAGTAAACAACTATCAGGCCATACAACACAAATGAGGCCAACATAAATAAACATAATAATTACAATATCATAACAAGACGTACATTATGCTTTAAACACGTGTGTCACTCTACCGACTTAAAAGCAGTCTGCCTAATCAATTATCTATATTAAAGTCAAAGGATAATTAAAGTTTTAAATCGGAGGATTTCTTGCTTTTGAACATTTTTCGTCACAACAAAAGCTTTCTTTTCTAAACTATATTTAAAATGAGAAGAGACGTCAAAAGTTTGCTTCAAACGTCGCAAAGTGGTACATGTTAATAAATTCTTTATGTGACATAACGCGGAAGCCATTCAACCATATCATTTTGTCAAACAATTCAATTAACACCTTTATTAATAAGTCTTTTGTTGTCGATAGCTATAAAATGCAATCAGCTGATAATTGATTTTCTGTCCAAATCTTAATGAGGTCAAGGTGAATTCCGAGTATTGTCTGATCGGTTAAAGTCTGAGAAACTTGAAAAAAGTAAATAAACAAGATGGAGGAAAATAAATCGTTATAAATATTTCTTCCGCCAATTCTTTCGAAAATGACGAATTTTTATCGCCTCAATTATTATTTTTTCGCTAATTGCGAAAATGGTAACCACCAGCGAAAACCCTGCTACCAGTGGTGTAAACCAGATGTGATCAGATGTGGATTCTCAAAAATTCGAAAGATCTACTGCTTAATCTTCGATCACAATCTTTGCAATTTTGCAGCAACATATAGAGTTTAGATATTTCGACCCTTTACACTATTATTCCTAATAGTCCGGCGGCTACAAGCATATTTCAGATGAATTGTGCACATCCTGTTACAAGCATGAAATTTGGCATAGACCTTCCTCAACTATTGCTCTTTTATTTCAGATAGGGAGGCATTTGAAAAAAATGTCTCACTTCCGGTAAAATCCAAAATGGCGGACGTCATACTTAAATCAGCCCAATTTTGAAGGCTAGCGTGTAAAAATGTGTTATTATCATGCTACTATCATAATATTTGGTACAGACCTTTTTTTTTACTACTTTTGGATAAGTTAAGTAAATTAAATGTCTTCAGAAACCCAACTTCCGGTTAAAATCCAATATGGCTGACATTGTACTTAAATAAGCTTATTTTTAGGGAGGGTAGTTGAAATGTGTTTTAACGTATTGCTACTATCATTACATTGTGTATGAACCTTTCTTTGGTGTTTCTGGTGGATACAATGCATAAGACATGTGTCTTATAAACCCTTACTTCCGGTTATATTAAAAATGGTAGACATAGAAATATCCACTTTTTATTCAAATTTTTATTTTTTTCAAAATGTAAAGAAAATGATTTTGTTTTGTGCTGGTCATTCAACTTGTGGCTTAAAGTTATCCTCAAAACCACTTATTCTAGCATGTTGTAAATATTTAGATATAAAGTTGACACTTCCGGTTAAAAATATGACGTAAATTTCAAAGATGAGCCCTCAATCTATTTCTTCGATTTAGAGTTTTGGATAGATTGATTAAAAAAAAATCACTATAGTACTAAAAATAATTTTAAATTATTACTATTTGGCCAAGAATACATGTTTATTCACAGTCACCATAACATGCACACCTCGCAGTGCACGGGATACCCGATTTTCCACATTAAAAATGACCGCGGTATCCTTTCTTCCATCCACAATGTATAAGCTTTTGACAAAATGATGAGGCCTCAAAAAAAATATTTCAAAAGTCATCCTCTTTGTCCCTGCCTGGAGTGAGTAGCATAAGAGCCAATCCCAAGCTCGTCTCCCTAAACACCTACCTTAGTATATTAAATGATTTACATGCTGGAAAAGACTAGACCAAGCTGAGGGAATAGCATCAAAAAGCCGTCCCTGTTGCCCAAATAGTTATTTTCTTGCTTCGTTAATCATGTTATACCCATTAGCCTGATTAATCATCATTCTTTTTGTTAAAGTCACATCTTCAAATGCAATCAATGTCTCCCACATAGTCTTTTCCCCGCTTTCAAGCAAAGAGAGAACCATATCACAACAGGTAAAGACATGGATAACAATAAGTGTTTCACAGCACTCATTGTCTAGTGCATTTGAAAGGCCAATGATAGATATTAATCCAAAGTCTTTTGCCCTCCGAAACACAATCCATAGTTCGTCTACCCTATGTAACGGAATAGCGAAACAGTAGTGGCAGCATCATCATTAACGACTGTTCGAATCATGACTCGTTTACTTGCGTGTTTCACTGCATCAGACACATGCACCATGATTTTAGTGTCTGCCTCTAAATGTGAACTTGGTGCTGAATCTGAAATACATTACGTGGTGGATAAGATAGAATATCCTGACAATTTGTTGCTATAACTACCATACGCATCCAAGACTTCATCGACTAGTATTTCAGTTTCAAGGTATTTTATTTAGGTAAGGACATAATACCAAATCAGCAAACTCAGTAGGCCGCAATTCACAATCGGAGAACTGATTTCCAACATTTACAAAGACTGTGGTATTGTTTCTCACATCCATAAATTCTGCAAAAACACATATTTTCTAGCCTTGTTAACCTAATCTGTTTCTTTTTTTTTTGATCTTCCAACAAAACCACGTCTCGTTTTCAATGACATTAAACATCAAATCCATATGGTGATGTTGGCTGGTCAATCATCATTCTAAATGCTATAGTCACATCTTCAAACTCCATTAATGTCACCAACGCAGTTCCTTTTCCAGCAAATGTGTTATCTTTTAATGCCTAGTGCATTTAAAAGGTCATTGATTGATATATATCTTATACTTTCCCCTTCCAAATGCAAACCAAAGTTTGTCTGCCCCCATGTCACGGAATAGCGAAACAGCAATGACATTAGTATCGACTGTTTGAGTCATGACTCAGTTAAGTCTATGTTTCACTGCATCAGGCACATCTATCTTGATTCTAGTGTCAGTCTCTTGGTGTACACATGGTGCTAAACTTGAAACATCATCAAGTGGTGGATAACACTGAACATCCTGAGCATTTGTTGCTTCAACTACCTTGTATTTAAAATTGTATTGAGCAAGCTTCTGTGAATGAAAACTTAAAAGTTCTTTCTTACTGTCGTCATCTCTCAGAAAACTTTCCCAATTTTGAGGATGTTTTTAATCCTTGGTTCGTCTGTGTATTCCCTTACCCCTAAATGTTGCCCTTGCTTCTTTTAGCAGCTTTCAAACTACCAGTATTGTCTATGTTCACATCCAACACTACATCCACTGTTGTTACAGTTTCAAGGTGTATCCTAACGAGTAAGATGATTGGATATTATGTCCTTACCTTCATAAAATACCTTGAGACTGTAACAAGAGTGGATGAAGTCTTTGATGAGTATCGTAGTTGTAGCAACAAATGCTCAGGATATTCTATCTTATTCACCACGTAATGTATTTTAAGTGTAGCACCATTTTCACATAAAGAGACTGACACTTAAATCATGGTGCAATGTGTCTGATGCAGTGAAACACGCACTTAAACGAGTCATGATTAACAGTCACTGATGATGCTGTCAATATTTTTTCGCTATTCCGTGACATAGGGGCAGACGAACTATGGATTGTATTTGGGGAGGCAAAAATCTTTGGATTAATATCTATCAATGGCCTTTCAAATGCACTAAGCAATGAGTGATCACACACTTTTATTTCTGACCCATACATTATGACGGTTGTGATACTGTTCTCTCTTTGCTTGTAAAGGAAAAAAAGACTACCTGGGAGACATTGATGGTATTTGAAGATGTGACATTAACATAAAGAATTATGATAGATCAGCCTAAATTACCGGGGTTGTACTGTAAGATCGCACAAACTTATTAGATCTATTATGTGCAGCACAAAACAAAATCATTTTCTTGACATTTTGAAAAAAGTTGAAAATTTGAATAAAAAATTGATATTTCTCTGTCCTCCATTTTGGATACTTCCAGAAGTAAGGTTTTTTAAGACATATGTCTTATACATTGCCTTCATCAGAAGCACCAAAGAAAGGTTCCTGTTCAATGTAATGATAGTAGCAATATGGTAAAACACATTTCAATTACTCTCCCTAAATAATAAGCTTTTTTAAGTACAATGTCCGCCATATTGGATTTTAACCGGAAGTGGGGTTTCTGAAGACATCTAATTTATTTAATTTATCCAAAAGTAGTAAAACACAAAGGTCTGTACCAAATATTATGATAGTAGCATGATAATAGGACATTTTTACACGCTAGCCTTCGATATTGGGCTGATTTAAGAATGACGTCCGCCATTTTGGATTTTACCGGAAGTGAGACATTTTTTTCAAATGCCTCCCTATCTGAAATAAGAGAGTAATAGTTGAGGAAGGTCTATGCCAAATTTCATGCTTGTAACAGGATGTGCACAATTTTTCACAAAGCCGCCGGACTATAATACTCAGTTGACAGATCGACTCCACCATCTCATTAAAAATGTCAAACAGAGCTATTTCTATAAAAAAGGGAATCGTAGATACTAATTTCTTGTTTTGGGTTATAATAATTCATATTTTGTCAAGAACCACACTGAATCGACCAGAAAATATACTGAATATGATATTATCAAAATGCTGGACTTTTTGATCGACAATATATTTGTTGAGTTTGGAGGATTCATATTTCAACAGACAATCAGTACTAATTGTGCATCCCTACTATCCGATTTGTTTTTGTACTCGTATGAAGCCGAATTCATTCAAACCCTTCTAAAAAGATAAACAGAAAAAGCACCTTGCGATTTTTTTTAATTTCACTTTCCGATATATTGATGATGTCCTATAACTGAATAAATCATATTTCAGCCAATACTTCTCATATATCTAAATGAATTTGAAATTAAGAATACTACTGATATTAGAAGGACTGCTTCATACCTTGATTTTTTCCTCCATATTGACACAGATGAATGACTTCATACGAAAATCTATGATAAATGGGACGATTTCAACTTTCAAATTATCAATTTCCCATTTCTCAGCAGTAACATATCGTATGGTGTTTACATATCTCAATTTATACGTTATTCCCGTGCATGTTTACACTATACGGACGTCATATACAGCAGTGTGGTCCTAACACAGAAACTGCTCCAACAAAGTTATGAGGAGGACAGATTAAAAACTAATATGGACATTTTTACCACGTGTTAGATTGTGATTTGTCAATACATCGTCTGATCTTTTTAATACCGAACGTGACTTATTCCCGAATGTGACTGTTTTCCTGCGTGTTAATTCGTATTGCTTTAAGACGTTACACGGTACTTCTCAATCCCAAATTAATTTGTTGGGTTTTGATGTTGTGTTTGTTGTTGTTATCGGATTTTGTCAAATGTCTTAACGTTTGTAGTTGTAAATCGTATTTTTTCTGTTGTATTCGTGTGTTGTGTTTGGAATAAAAACTCATGCACTTCATTCGGTAAATTTAATTTTGGATCAACGAAATTTACAATTTATTTGGTGTGCAGTTTGATCAGAACATACACCAAGCTAGATAATTCAATAAATCATCTAATTACTACTACTATTAACATGATCACATATTAATTAGTATTATAATAAGTTAGATAAGTCATATTAATCTAATCTTGAATTTCCTTTAAATTCTTTCTTAATTTTCAGAACACGTTTAAGAAATCAATTTGGGCGTTGCATTGCCTATGGCTAACAGGGCTGTGATTTTGTAATGTACTCGTTTTTATTCTATAGCTAGTCACCACTTCAGTTAAATTATTTTTATCTATTATATAATTACTATGGCTTTTCAAACTTTCCACATCTGAGCATAGTTTTGTGTGGACGAAGCGCGATTTTTTTTAACCTGTTATCTATTGATGGCTATTATCCGTCTGTTTCTCTATCCTATATTTTCTCTCATTTACCTAATTATTTAAGTAACCCTGTCGTGTAATGTAACATTTTAATGTTATAGTTAACACTTCCATTAAATGATTAAAGCGAGATGTTTGGCATGTCACAAAACCAGGTCCAACCCACCATTTTTTCATAAAATGCCTTGTACCAATTCAGGAAAATGACCATTGTTACATTATAGTTAGTTTATCTGTGGGTTAAATATCGGTGTTGCATCTCTATTTTGTCGTAGTTATCTTATATTTGATACGTTTCCCAAAGTTTTTGTTTGTGACCCGGATTTGTTTTTTCTCTATCGATTTTTGGATTTTTGAACAGCGATATACTACTGTTGCCTTAAATTATGCTACCAAAATGTTTAAAACACGTGGGCGTGGTGGTAGGGGTTGATGAATAGGCAGAGGGAGCTATCATAGTAACGAAACCTGATCAAGCAGATACGTCGAACCGACCAATCCAACCTATATAACAACCTTTTGCAGGTTCATAAAGCTCAAATGACGATAATTTAGTGAACGATAGCAGAGATATTTGTGTCAATATATATAGGAATATGTTGTATGAGTGCCGATGAGACATCTCTCCATCCAAGCAACAATTTATAAAAGTAAACCAGTATAGGCAAAGGTACGGCTTTCAACACGGAGCCTTGGCTCACATCAAACAACAAGCTATAAAGGGGCCAGTGTAAAACAATTCAACGGGAAAATCAACGTTCTAATCTAAATAAAACGAGTAGCATGATTGAGTCGTTGGAAAAAAAGTCCTTATTACATTCAGATTAAAAAGAGAACATGAAGATATAATCTATGAGAATGGCGGTATTACATTTATACGATTACGTATACAGTCCGCCAAAAGTTAAGCACCACCGAAATATAACTGGCAATATTTTTATAACTATTGCGAAAAAAGTATTAATGTTTGGTGTTATGATTTACCTTCAACATACCCTAAGAAAACCCATTACGACCAAAAAGATTGAACTCCGATAAAGTAGTCAAGCAACCTCTTATCAAAAGTCATCTGCGCGTTAACAAATTCACTGTTTCTCTATGTGGTCGTGTTAGTGTTCGTACATTGGTCAGTCGACTTCTCAGACGCAACCGAAGAGCAAGTCTTGGTGTATAGAGACCTGTACTTACAGGTAGGCACTCAAACGTCAGGTTTTAATGGGATAATGACTATCTATGCTTGAACATAAGAAGCTGAGAAAACACTCATTGTTCAGATAGTAGTCAGTTTCTTTTACTGCTAGTAGACGCCATTATACGAATTTCGCGGTGAAACAAAACGGCTTATGACCAAAAACAATGTTTGCACAAGGACTGCATTCAGTGCTTGTGGTGTTCCAGTTCGGGGTTGCTTCTTATACCCTTATAAGCTGGGTACGCATATTCTGCAGGGTACCATAAACGTACAGACATACGGGGATTTGGTGCCTCAAAACATTGTAGTCCCTGATTTTAATGATCCCCAACTTGCGTCTACATTGCCAAGACCCTTGTACATGGACGACAACGCTAGAACACGTAGGGCAAGGATTTTAACCGAGTCCAAAGAACAACAAGCCATTTTCACTATTTTTTAGCCTTCCATGTCCCCATACATAAGCCCTATCAAACATGTCTGAGATGCCATTGGCGGAAATCTCAATCACAGAGATCCACCTTCACAATATTTTGTCGATCTAAAAGTGGTATTTGTTGTTTAATGCAACAAATTTTCCTAAACAAAAGATTGAGGGCTCGCACCGAGAATAATACGTCGTGTTATGAAACTGTACCGGAAGTGAAGTTGTTACACATGCTATTGACTCAAATATTGACATTAAATTTGCCGAACATACCAAAGCTTATGTGTAGAAAATTTTAATAATATTGGGTGATCAATTGTTGTAAAAAAAAAAATCACAGTGAAACTTAAATTCTGTTTCTGAATTGTGTAATTTACACTATTTCTATGAACGGAAAGCCTACATGCAGAGAACTTTCATAAGTGACTAAAATTACATTTCTGGTTTGTTTATGGTATACATTAGCGAAATTGCTATATGATTGCTTTCTTTTTTTCGTGGAATAATTGATTTTTTGAATTTGAAAAAAAATCTATGCAATAAAAATAGGAGGTGCTTAACTTTTGGCGGACTGTATATATTTTTTTATGTGAAGATTTTTGATAACTGTACAGCAGGAAAATGAAATTTCAGGATTGGTCGATTATGAATAGTAGTAGTAGACAATTAATTGTGGCACTCACACCACATCTGCCTGTATCTAATTAAAAACCAGAGAGAATAATTGCAGGTCTTTCCACATCAATTTTCTGTATTAAAGAAGCCACTGCCAACTTATTCGATTAACTAAGTTAATATTAGCGTCCTATCATAGGTTTCTTCGTACTGATTAAATAAATATCAGGTTTCTTAATGTTTTTTTCAAGAAATAAGGGAGATAAATGTCAACTTTTGGTTTATAAAAATGTCATTTCCAGTCTCATGTGATAGCCAAATACTCACTGATTCAAACACTACTGTGGATAAATTAATATTTGTTGGATACCAATTTTCGTGGGTTTCGTTGGTACATTTGTACCACGAATTCAAATGTTCAACGTATAACATATTTTCAATAGCCTTTATATACAGAGATTGGCAAAACCACGAAATCAAATATACACGAATATGCAAGTTTTCAGCAATCCACGAAAATTGATACCTACGAAAATAAATGAATCCACAGTATATGTTTTCTATATTCTTTTGTCTGTAATAAGGAAGATATTAGGTTCTCCCGGTTATTGCAGGTCACTTCCTGTATCTATTGATAGTTTAATACATGTGCTTTTATAACAAAATATATTTTCTAGGTATTTTTTAATGAAATAAGTGCAAACATGACTACTTTTTTCTGTTTATAATGGTCACTTCCGGTTGGTATTTTTCAAGGTCACTTACCAACTAACATGTTGCAAAAGACCTTATGACTTCATCATGTATCAAGTTGGAGAAATGTTTGATTAACCTTAATTTTATCATTTCAGGGACAACAACCCCTTTAAGATGTCATTGAATTGTTTCAGACCAAATGTATCATATCTTAAACACAATTAGGCAAACATTTTGTATAAGTTCTTTTAAATGTATATGAGATCAAATCACAAGGAAAGGTCAAAATTTAGAATATGACCTTGATCTTTGATCTTGATCTAAATTTCATTTGAATGAACAAAGGACCTCAAATCAATATACCATAAGTCTCTATCCTTTATCACTCATGGTATGCATTTATATATCGCTTATGTCAAATACAGAAAGGGAAAAAAAAACCTCTCATATGAAGTACCTCTTCGGTCAAAACTGGACAAAACATCCTGAAGATACAACGAGAAATTTGGTAAATAAAAAAAATTGTTGCTTTCTGTTACTGTAACGGAAGAAATGCAATCGCAAGGAAAACACTGTTCGGGGAGATAACTCTTACAAGGAAAGTAGTCTATTAAGCAGGGTCAATTTCAAAGGCGCATCCATTTTTTGATATCAGAAATCAAATATCTATGCCACATCTTGCGACACATAACAGTGGCGGGAAAAGAAGAAAAAAAATATTAAGAAGTAGAAGTTCAAAAGGCCTTTCCCCAGAAAAGTGGAAAGACCTAATTTAAAGAAGATTATACTACAAAGTTAAACCTGGTCTTCCTAGTTCATTTAAATAATGCGTAGAAACTATCAGTTAAACCATTGGAATAGATAAATTCAATGTATATTATGGTGACATAAAGAAAAATAAATCACTTATCTATATAAAATATATATATATTTGTGTAAGCACCCTTTTAATGAAGATTTTGTTTGTCCTTTTAAGCCATTCAGAGTTTGAAATATTAAGGTACGAATAAAACCTGTACTTTTGAATATTTTGGTTTAAATGTTTCTGATGAAAACACAGCGCATCGGTCGCACAAAACTCCTGGACTGTTATTTTCATTTTGATTAACCTTCATTACATAAAATTCCATCTTTTGGTATCATGTTTGCATTAAATAGGAAGTCGTGAAAACATAAGACTAATTATTATCACTAGGTTAGAACTTAGTACGTTAAATAACATAAATCAATTTGTTAGTATTTTGTTGGATAGCAGGATAAAAGCCAGACGGAAAAATTAAATATACTTGTTTATAAATGTGCAATCAAAGGTTACAAACCTCCTCAGAAACTGTATTTTCAGCCTCTTTTCGTTTGAATGCTCACATCTGTAATCAGATATAAAATTTGGTATTTTTAATCGCAATGCAATCAAGTTTTGTTTTCGGTAGTCAATCATGGAACTGTTGAAACGTATATTAAACACTATGTTTTTTTTCTTTCTTTTAGGTGTTGAATGTGTCATGTATATACTTCTTGAACTGATGGTCTTGATTTTTAAATTTGAAAACAGTTATATGCAGGTAGGCAAAAGCGCATTAGCCCCCCAAATAACATACTGAAAATAAAAAAAATGAAGCTAAAACAAAGTGATAATAAAAATGAAGAAAGTTCACTGAATATAATGTTGATGGATAAACGTCTGATTCACCTTTACATGATACATCGGTACTTCGTGTCTTCTTTGCGGCGGTCTGAGTCTTTGATCTTTAATAAAGGGCCTGTGACGAGAATGAACCGCCATAAGACATACAATGGGTGTTGTGCCTGAAAAGAGTACAACAGCATTGGTTAATCACCACAGTCGAACTGGTGGATATGCATGATACTGATTATATGCTAAAAAGCCAAAGCGAGAGAATGAAAATGAAAATGACATGCACAATAGTGTAAAATGTTGTTTTCAGAATACTAAGTGTCTTACCCAATTTTAACGAAAGTAACCGATTCTTCAAGGTTTTATAAAAACTTACTCATGTTATTCTAAAAATGTTTTAGAATGAAAGTATATTTTGTCCAATTTTGTATATCGAAGAGAGGAATGTTTTTTTTTAGCACCAATAAATAATTGTGTCTGTTAGTTTGTTTTAAACATTGTTTTCCCTCAGTTTCACGTTTTATATCTAGCACTTATCAATTTCAAGGTGTTCGAAAACGGGTGTATCATCAGTCAGTAATAGTTCATAGTCCAACTGTTTGGATATTTTGAAAGTTAAATGTTATATGCAGATATGTAAATTGATTTGTCCCTATAAATATTATAGATAGATGTTTTCTTACCTACGTTTTTTTATGATCAAGAAATAAATGTCCATAATGTGTTTATTATATAGGTACACCAATTTAAATTTTAATCAATGCTTAAATTCACATCGTTTAAAGTCTAATAACCGAGCTTTTGTTTAATTTCTTCAAATATTTTGAACAATTTGATATTAGTCCATGCTTACTCTTCATATTTTACGAACGGGATACTTATAATATATTGTATTTGCTAATTTTATAAACATGACGTTTTGATGACGTCGCATGATGACGTTTTCGTACATTTTGCTTTTTAAGTAAACAGTCAATCTGTTGATAAATACTGTGAACGTTTTGTGTATATGTAAATATGTCAACCTATGTTGAAAGCCGTGTATAGTATCAAATCATAAAAATACAAATTGTTTAGTCTCTAGGAAATCTTGTAAGATTTCCGTTGCTATTTTTTCTAAATAGGTGCAATTTGGGTACTCGGTGCAATTTGGGTACCCTTATGTTATATTTTTAATTATTGTTATCAAACAAGCTAATTTAGTTCATTTTTTTTTCGATATAACCAATATTTCTCCTATTAGTTCAACAGAAAAAAAAGGACATTAACAAAAATGTATGCTTCTTTCGGTGGCATATAGCTTAAATGAACGGTGACTTCATATTTTTATTTTCTATATATATTAGGTATAATATTTTAAGAGTTTAATCATAGAAAAAAATAGCAAAATCGTATATTAGAAAAAAGTCAATTTAGACCCGCGAGCCCCCTTAATAGACAAATAATCAATTTGAAATTTTCTTTCTTTCTTTATTCCAGTGTTCATACTCTGCTCTAGGTAAGTTTTAGTGAGTTATATATTTAGATTTTAGTGAATAATACTATTTGACAAGCTCACCTGGTTGCTTTAAACCATGTACCTAATTTTGAGTTGTTTTTTACTGCTAATTTTTATCATTATGTGTATTTTATGGATTTTTTTCCGATTTAAAATTTAAAAATGATTTGGTGATAGGGAAATACGAAGAAAACTGATTTTTAAATCCTCAATTTGCACTAGTCAGTACTAGTATTGATTTTAATTTTTCGGTATTAACGATTGTATATAGTCAATGTACTTTATCATTTCTGTTGTTTAGTTGTTTTCCTCTGATATTTGATGTGTTTCACTCTGTTTTAGTTTGTAACCCGGATTTTTTTTGTGGATTTTTTTCAATCGTTTTATGACTTTTGAACAATGGTATAATACTGTTGCCTTTATTTATAGACTTTAGTTCAGATTTTTTAAGTATTCCATATCATGTTTTCCCCAGCCTCCTATTTCTGTTTTATTTACCTTTAGCATCTGATATACTATTTGAAAAGTATCTGATATACTATATATGACAGTTTATTTTTTCAGGACATGCAGATTACATAGGTTGTTTTGTAGAAAATGGAATGTTTCCTTATACATATGGAGACAGACATTTTGAGAGTTTGACTATAGACTTCTGTTTACTTGGATGTGCAGATGATGGGTTTAAATATGCCGGAATGATGGTAGTTGTTACGTAAATTTCATACTATCAATGTTTTAAATTCATGGACAATTCTTTGACTTTAATTGGAAGTGGTATTAAAGACATGCCTTGAATGCACTTGTTGGCTATTTTGAAGATCTTTTAACAATTCATGGGGATACTTTTGGGAGATTAGTGGTCTTTGTTTATCATCCATTGTAGGCATGATTTAAAATAACGTTAACAAATGGAACCAAGTATAATTCGATAGACATGTACACCTGAGCATCTAAAACTTGAAGATAAAACTACCAAAACATTTAAAAGTATCGTATATGTTTTTAAAACTTTCATCACAACCTAATTTTTGTTAACAAAAGTAAGATAACTACATTTCATTTTCTAGGACATTTGTAGGTGTCTTTTTCTATTTTTGATTTAACACAGCAAGGCCCTTGAATATTTTTTATTTATTATTAATGAAGTTTTGATGAAAATGTTTTTCTATTTAAAATTGAACCAATTTTATCGTTTAAACTATAAAATTTGTTCAAATTTAAATAGAAAAACCAATTACAAATATTAGTTACCCTTATATATATGACACATTAAAAATATATCTGTTATAATTCGCTATAATGCATTCCTATGATAAAAACAGGAACGTGACCGCTATTAACTGTCTCTCACATTTCCCCTTTATAATTGCCTTTAAATTTTTGTTCCACCTGTAGATAAAGTACTTAACCATTACATGTATAGTGTAAGGGTACCCAAATTTCAACTATTTTGACCGTTTTCCACTTATGTTTATTTATGATCCAGACAAAAGTTCCTTTTTTGAATTTTGGATATACATGTATACTGAATCATAAACAAATAAGGTTTCAATAGAGCTCCACACGATCAATGATTAGGAAGTAAGGTGTACCCAATTTAAATGCTTAAATTTGAAGACTTAAGATTTAAATTCGGGTGATTTGTTTTATTTCTGCAAATATTTATAACATTTGAACATCAATCTATGTCTATGTTTCCTTTCTTAAGATAATGAGGCTTGTTAACATCTTTGTTTTCTTCTTTTTGTTATAAAGATAATGTTTTGATAAGAGTTTTATGGTGATATTTTGTACATTACCTTCTGCAGTTATTCTTCATCTGTGTATGTATACTATGAACGTTTTGTGCATATTTAAATATGTTAAATTATGTTAAGAGGCGTGCATAATGAAAATTATAAAAATATGAATTGTTTCTTCTCTAATAAAACGTGATTTCCGCTGCTCTTTTTACCAAATAGGTGCAATTTGGATGCTCGGTGCAATTTGGGTATCGTGACATATCAAGTTATAAGTCATGTTTATCCATAATGAGTATTGCATTAAACTCATTCAATAACTACTGGTCACATACATAATTTTGACGATATTATATAAATAAAGTAGATAGGTTTTAATTAAAGACTAAAAATCACAAAAGTGATAGACATACCAGTACAAAAAAGAAATAATGTATTTTCACTACCGAAAAGTAAAAGTGAAGCCATTATTGCGTCATCGTTTGAATTGCTTCACGATATGGATTATGCTCATTATTGAAGTATGCCAAGTGACCTATGATTGCTTCATTTGCAATCACACCGAAACACATAAAAACTAATATAGACCAAATTTAATCTCCTCCGGTAGGAGCGTAATTCATTGATAGATGTGTTTTAACTGAGCATTATAAACATAGATTCGAGTGATATTTTCGATTTATAAAAGTAGAAGTCAATAACAACAGTTGACAAATAATAAAAAAAAAAAAAGCATTAACCTGAACAATTAGGTGAACCAGACACCCATAAGATGTAGAGCCCGGATAGAAGTCATAAAGAAACATTGAAGATACCAATTTTATTGCACCAAATGAGACAGAAAGTAATACATGTAACATGTATAGGTTACTGTGCGGCTTCAACATTGAACAAAGCTCCCATACTACATAGTCAACTACTTTAAAAGGCTTCGAAATGACAAAATTCAAACGAGCAAACTTACGACCTAAATTATGTCGATCATACATAAAAGAGCTGATAAAACCCAAAATGATCATATAATAAATGTCTGAGGAAGCTTTAATATACTAGTTACAAATAAAGCAATTACTTATAAACATATTATTTGACAGTTTGACAGTTTTCACCACATATAATTAATTCTTCTTAACATTTCTTAATTGTCTTTTTCAGTCTCGACAATGGTGCCAATGTGATAATGACCTGTACTCAGATACAACGGGTTCTAAGGTCAGCGATTCAGAATGTGATACACCGTGTTATGGGAACGGGTCACAAATGTGGGGCGGAGACTTTATGCTATCTATATATCGTATCAGTAAGGTTTAATCTTATTCCGAACATTTAGCTGAAATTTGTTTCTATTCGTAATTATTTTGACTTTCGAAACCCTCTGCGTTTAGAAGATAGAAACCCAATGCCACACGAAAATCTGACAAAAGTAAAAAAAATTATTTCAGAAGTCAACAAACAACATGTGTCTAAATATGATGGTATACATCACACTTGTGATTATATTTGACAGCAGTTATTAAACCTCTGCTTTCAACTTACTTACTTGTAGTATTGATATTTTCCCTAAAACAATTATAGACATAAAGAAACAGAGAATACGCAAATATGCGAACAAAGACCAAAGGACGACTAGAGATTAACAGTGGAACGGTTTTCAACATAGCGAGATAATTCCACATTCAGCGGCGCAGTTCAGCATCCTTAAACAATTGATATATTCTTATTAAGGGAATGATCTATTTTTTGCTTTAGGACCACTCTGTTTACAGGAGGAATCGTAACTACCATTAACAATGTGGTCGGATATTGTTGCGAAAAGTCGACACGTGACCTCTTTAATCATAACAAAGTTTTATATGGCTTCCATCTGGTCTTTAAAAACCTCAGACCTAAATACATTAAATGAATAATGAACGGTATATACAAACTAACTTGCAAAGTAAAAAGACTATTGTCTTTTCTGAAGGAATTGATATATTTAAAATATTTTAACTATTAAATTCTTCCAAGATCTAACTCACAATAAGTAAAATCACAAAAATATTGATCTCGAAGAAAATTCGAAGCGTAAAGTTCCTCACCTAACGGAAAAATCAAAGGATATAAAACATCAAATGAATGAACAACAACGGTCTCACTCCTGACTTGGTACAGGCATTCACATTTGTAGAAAATGGGGGATTGAACCTGATTGTTTTCGTAAATCTTGTTGAATAATGTAACAAAAGACAAACTCAGATTTTTATTGTAGGAGAAGTCATAAGTGTTCCAACTTTTCAGCAGTTTGGAACAGTGTTCAACGGTAGAGCGATTTCAAGTCAGCCGTTGACATCAGAAGTTATACACAGTTATGGTGTGAAAGCGAAAGTTGACTGTGCAAATGCGTGTGGGGGAACAATTGACTGTAAAATGTTTTCTATTTCCTCAACGACTAAGCTTTGTCACATGTTTGAACAGACTATAAAGTTTTGTGACGCAAACATCACGGATCCAAATAGTTCAATATATCTCCTTTTATGACAATGTATGAACAGTTTATGGTTATCTGAAATCTTAGCTATTCGCACAGTTTAAACGCATTTTATAATTTTAAACCAGTTGATCTCTATCATTTCGGTTGGTGTTCAGTTTATTTGTTTGTTATTTCACTGTACAATTGTTGTCTTACTTTTACGCCGATTACATGACGAGAAAATGCAATGAAGATTGATTTATACATTGGAAACTTATTTAGATATACTGTAGTAATGTATATTATCTTTTATGAATTCATTCTGAAAGTATTTTACGTTCATTTCATATACAAAATACCTTACATGTAGCTACGAGTGGCCCGAGAGAAGGTCTAATCGTGTTTTATCCATCTTGAAAAGAATAAAGATTTTATTATATTGTATTTAGACATTTTCTAATAATATTGACAGTTACCACTTCAATTCATGGTGTTTTTTGTGTATCATTTCTCGAGCTGTCTGGACACTGGCTTGACATTGAAGTCTTTGATCATCAGTAGATATGCATGAACTGCAAGAGGAATAATGGAAAAAAATCAATTTCATTTGATAGATAGTATGACAAAGATAATCAATTAAAAAGATAGCATGATTTGTACAACGTCGTATGTACTTGCAATTCAAAATCAACCATTGATTAAAACAAAATATTTAAGAGTCCAATCACTACTTTTGTGTCAACAATTAACGAGCCAATTTAAAGAGGGTTAAAATAACACACCATAAAAATCACATACTCCGGCGCCTGTAATTTTCAAATTTATATGTACGATCTGTGAAAATATCAAAAAAGAATATAAAATTGAGAAAGGAAATTGGGAATGTGTCAAAGTGACAACAACCCGACCATAGACCAGACAACAGCCGAAGGCCACCGATGGGTCTTCAATGTAGCGAGAATTCCCGCACCCGTAGCTATCCTTCAGCTGGCCCAAAAGAAATATGTATACGAGTACAGTGATAATGGACGTCATACTAAACTCTGAATTATACACAAGAAATTAAAATGAAAAATCATACAATACTAACAAAGGCCAGAGGCTCCTGACTTGGAACAGGCGCAAAATTGCGGCGGGGTTAAACATTTGTATGACATTTCAACTCTCCCTCTATGCTTCTTGCCAATGTAGAAAAGTAAACGCATAACGATATGCCCATTAAAATTCAGTTCAATAGAAGTCCGAGTCCAATGTCAAAAGATGCAACAAAAGAAAATAAATAAAATGACAATGATACATAAATAACAACAGACTATAAGCAGTTAACTGACACGCCAGCTCCAGACCTCAATTAAACTAATTGAAAGATTATGTCTTCATCATATGCATATCAGACACAATCCCTTCCCTTAGGGCTTTAGTATCATACTATCATAAAATTATGAGAAGAACATAACCCGTGTCATGCCAACAACTGTTTTTTTTTTAAATAAATGTGTTTAGTTTCGATGCAAAGACCCTAAAAATGAATCAATATTAAAGCCCAAAAAATCTTTAATGACCTGACAACAGTATCGTAACTTTAGTCCTTCTTAATAAGTCTGTTGAAAGGTTTTGTAAGCTTTTGAGGTGAGTACTGATATGTTTGTGCTTTGTAAAGAATATCACCATAAAAGATTCAATCGAAAATACCTGAATGTATAAGATGTCTGCATGTTGAGTTATATTTACGAATTATTTCCTTATACCGATGATAAAATTAAGTAAATATTTTGACTAGTTTGTGATATCAAAAACCCTGGGGTAATAATTTTTCAGTAATACATACATTTCTCTCGCTAAAATCTTATACGTTGTTACATACACGAGCAAATCGTCCAAGTTGAGATATATAAACACCATAAGATGGTGACAAGGGAACGTCACCATATCAAAATGGATAATTAACGATAGGAAGTGGAAAATCATCTATTTTATCATAAATTTTTGTATTAAACTTCCCGTTAATGATATAAATATAAAGATTGATGAAAAGGCAGTGGTTATTGTTAGTATTAGCTTTATTTAAAGTAAGTTCAACAGGATACATTTCTTTAGTATACATACTGAAGTCGTCATTATTGAGAGACAATATATCATCCAAATATCTAAATCATTTAAATATCTTAAAGTATTGTTAAACATACACAAATGCGAGTTCTTATTTTTGCTACTTAAAAAATAATTTAAGAACATGCATTGTAAATTGAGGATTTTTTTAGATGGGCATAATTTTGAAATGTTCCCCACCTAAGTAGCAATATACCAATTTTACCTGCATATGGGATATATTTTTCAGACTTACAAAACGTCACCAGTGTTTAAGCATAACCATGATGAACCAGGGTTATGAAAAAAAATCTCGTCCTTTTCAGAAAAAAAAGGTCATCGGTAGATATTGATAGCTTGTTGATATGCTGTATCAACTTCCCAAATTATAACCGATGGTCTGGAAGAATATGATCTAGTTCTTTGTGTCGTTTATCATCTTTTGAAAGATTTTTTTTTATTTGTCTTTGTAAATTATTACTTGATCTGTTTGGTGTATTTTTGGTAATATCCATTTGACGTGGATCGGTACTTATACATCCTTTCATTGTGTCATTGTGCTACGGTAAGGTTTTGTCTTCTTGTATTTCAATTTGCTTAAAATGTACTTTGTCTATATGCCTTTGTCTTTTTCGTTGTTGAAATATGTGTTTGTTTCATGGTGATAAAATTATTATACAAAATTGACTATTGTTCCCCTTTCTGACATGTTAAGATATAATGTATGTGTGTTTTTATCACACATTGTGAATTTTGTGCGTATGTCATACAGGTCAGAGGTATAGCTAGCTATAAAACAAGTTATTATCCCGAAAATTACATCAGAAAATGCATGCACCGAGACAGAAATATGATAGTCGTTTCCCATTCGTTTAAAGTGATCGATCTTTTGACTTTGCCATTTGAAGTTGTGCTTTGGGTTCGGTTGTTCCCTGGGAGTTAGGCAATTTTGTTATTTTCCTTTTCAAAAGTGAGAGCCATGTTAATCAATGGGATAATTCTTTTTCATTTAGATCTTTTGGAAAATGATCGCAGAGAAAACATTTTTCGGATATTTATCGACATTAAAGGTCGATTGATTTTTTTCTTTCAGATGTTTAATAACTGATCAAGTCAGACGTTCATAGTTTTATATTATTACTTTGTCGCTGCATGTATCACACTTTTCGTTTTAAATATATCAGGTAAGTAGTTTTTCTGGGTTGAAGTTTGTTATCATTTATATGCAATATTAGTTTGTGTTGTCCGTCCGTCTGTCCGTCCCATGAATGCAGGTAATGAATTCATAAATTTGATTGGCAGAAAACAATCACGTGATATTTTAAAGTTTTATACATGTATATGCTAAAATAAACCAAAATATCAATTTCGTGGTATCCGAGCATAAATAAAATTATTTAAAAGATATTTTTTACGATCCCGGTTTTGACGAGCAAACACTTAAAGACAAACAGTAAATGGAATCTAAAACAACCAATAGAATCTATGACATGTAATTAAATTAAAGAGAATATAACATGTGTATCTTAAAAATGGGCGTCAAGTTTGTTTATTATTGTGATTATGAATTATACAAATGATTGTTTTCAATTGTAGAGGAAGTCATAAGTATTCCAAGACTAAATAGCCAAAGAATTCCATTCCATAATTTATGCAAAATTAGAAATAATTTCTATAAAAGAGGTCTTGAGAAGCATTATTATGACCACAAATGGCAACTCACTATAAATAATAATAAAGACATGTTATCATCTTAAAAATGTTCAAAACATCTTTTTATTTTTGGAATCTTTTCAGTCACGGCAATGGTACCATTGTTGTAATGATTCATACTCAGATCTTGCAATCCACCAAAATGTCAACGACTCAGAATGTAGTACACCGCGCTACGGAAACACGTCACCAATGTGTGGTGGGGAGTGGAGACTATCTATATATCTTATTAGTACGGTTGAATTATTTCGATATTTTAAGCTTACTTTATATTGCACATTTACAGAACAATTGTGTTAAGAACGTTCGCTTCTCTTTCTTTTATCGAAATGCTTTACTGGTATCCAAGTAGTGCAAATAAGAAAGTTCCGAAAAATGCCCGATTAGCTCTCTTTTCATTATTTTATTGCAAATAGTTTAAAAATTGCTTAAAAAACATTTTTTGAAAATCTTTATACTGCGTTCAAACAATTCGATTCGCATTCGCAACGTTTCACGTCATACGAAAATATCTACTGCCCGAACGTCATTAGTCTTTCATTCCCATTATCAGTTAATTAATTTCAATTTGATTCGAATTACAATTAAGAAAGTGTCCACACCACAATTTAATTTGAATTAAAGCGAATGAACTATTGTCTAATTGGCAATTATACCACATCTTCTTTTTTGTTTTTAATTCGAACTAATGATAACGCATTTCTAATGCAAATTGGGTAATAGGAATTAGCAAATCCTGATTATAAAAAAAGAGTGCGTCACGTTATTAGCGAAATCGATTCGCTTTTGATTCGAAGTACATGTGGACGAGGCATTTAAAATCTTTGTTTTTTTCATAGATGTTGCACGGAAGGGTGTGAATGATAAATGATGAAAAATCTACAGATCCTTATGTCCCGCTAAACTTTCAATTGATAACCATTTTTTTTATCAATATTCTGTTAATCTACAATTACATTCTTTTGAAAAGCTTGCTTTATTCAACAGAGGAACGAAAATCCTTAAAAAATATTCGTATTTGGCTAACATGTTTGGTGCTCAATGCTCTTGAACTTCGTACTTTATTTCGCCTTTTAAATAATTGTTGATTCGAGCATCACTGATGAGAGTCTTTTGTAGACGAAACGCGCGTCTGGCGAATTAGTCCGGCCGATTGGTGCAGATGTATATCAGAATTGCTCACTTGATTAGGAAAGCATGAAACTTTGCATGGTAGTTTTTGGTTATATACCCTTTGATTTCAGCTATGGACCCACTCTGAAAAATTCAATATGGCTGCCATTTTCAAGATGGCGGAAAAACGGTATAAATATCAAAATTGAACTAAAAGTATTCTATATAATTTCGGATATTAGAATAATGATTCTTTAGAAATTGACTTCATTTTCATGAATTTGTTATCAATTAATTTAAAAAAATAAAAACAATTATTTTGTTATTTCTATAACATATTCATTTCCAAATATGGCTGCATATAGTGAAATTCAAAATGTCAATCAATATGTTACAGGTAAGTGTAGTTGTTCTGTAAACGTTTTTAGTTTTAATGGTTGGAATGCAATAGGTTGAAACGAGTCGATTGAACGTTAATATAGGTCGGTTAAATGTGGTGGAATAGTGTGTAACTCATCTGAACTTTGAGGAAGTGCCGATTGCACCTTGTTTCGTGTCTCTTCAATTCCACGTCTTATGTCACTTATCGCGTTTTCATCTGCCGTTCCCACTAAATTGTCAAATTGTTCTATGTAATAAATAGGTGTACCTTTCTTCAGGCGGTTAAACTATTGCCATCATTTAAAATAGTTAAGGGGAAACTATTTCCTTTTTCCAAAACAATTCGCATCTATTCAGCGAGAATGTTCGTTAAATGCACTCTTGGTCAGCACCACTTTTATTAGTTTTAATGGTAATAGTCATTTTTGAGTTTGGCGGAACTGTTATGGTTCGTTTTACGCAAACTTGCTGTGTTGAAATCTCGTTTCCACTATTGACAAATGCCGCATTTATCACTTTATTGTTGGTGGTAATTGTGGGCGTACTCAGGTTTATCACTGCGCTCAGTGTGTCCAAAATATCTATGTATAAAAGAGGGACGAAAGATACCAGAGGGACAGTCAAACTCATAAATTGAAAATAAACTGTGTATAATGTCGGTGGTTAATGGCTCCTTACAGACATTCCATTGAATGTTTACTCTAATAATGTCGAGAATATTCATCACAGCAGTGTCCACAATCATATATATATAGTATATATAGTACCTCGTACTGCTTAGCTCTTTCAAATGGTTCGTCTCATGACAATTTCGGACGAGGCCGTGGGCCTCTGTTCGATTTTGTGATGAGGTGATGTTTCATGGCCAATAGACTTTGAAATCGTGCGTTGGCCTACTAAGGCGACCCTTTGCTGTTTAAAGACTCCTTATTTGGGGGATTGCACTTTGATTTGATCCGTAAAAAAACCGGTATCCTTGTGAAAGTGACCGTTGTCTGAAATCACCGGGATTTCTGGAGTTTGTCCGTGGAAATGCTAACCGTTGTTTTTAGAAACTATATGATTTCTAGCATAATGGGGGTGCTGCTGATCGACAGGCATTTAGCTTGGGTGTATTTCAATCTAGCGATCTACCGCGATTGTATTGCTTAGGAGATCTTCCACGTGTATATTGATCAAGTGATCTGCTATTGAACTGGTGATTTTCCATAATTATTTGATCAGAATAACCGAGGTAATATTGATCGGCAAATCCTCGGTTTTGCTAATTATTTGAAAGCATAACACCAGCTAGTTTTGTGACAATTTTTGTAGGATCATGCACCCCATGATCCAAAGGACTGCTCATATTTCATTTATCGGTCAGTGATACTGTGCCATCAGCAAAGTAAACTTGTCGATGGTCATAATTGGCACTTTTTTATCCATATGTCGCCATCTGGTTTGCTATTGAGATTTTCAATTGTTGTAACGCCTTGTTGAATGTTTCTGGGTTCCTCGTTGTGTCATGCCTTGACAAATCTTTCTCTTTACATCATCGGAGGAATTCTTCGGTTCCAATTTTGTTTGATCGTCTTTCTTGCTGAAGCGCTGCTCCCAATGATTTTTTTAAGACCTAGGAATCATTATCTGTGTTTACCTTGCGAGCGTACACAAAGCCAACATCGGCCTTGCAATCTGGGAGCCTACTCATATTTTTCCTGTTTTCCCATTGTCATCTACCGACAGTTCGTTCAAATTTGTAAGTGAACGCCTCCCAATTCAAGGATCCTCTTCAATTGAGTTTTTGCATTTTTGGAGCTGTGGGCTCCGGCTCTGATCCCTTGCACCGATATTTTCTCCCCATCGGGTATATTTTTTCTACAATGAAGAGTCTTAGGAAGAGCTTTTGTCACACTCTTTGTGTTTCCTTTGCCCTTTCCTGGATTGGTCAGTGGAGCCGGCTTGCTGTTATATGAAGCCTGTTAGAGCTCCAGGAACTGACGAGTTTGTCACAATTGAAGTGATAAATGTGGGATTTGCCATTGACTCAACGGGGATGATACCCTAAGTAGGCACTGCATTTAGCATTGGAGAAACCTGATAGAATCAACTTGCAGCCATTTTTTTCTGTAATGGTGTGCTGCTCTTAACCAAATATTTTTGACTCATAGTAGATGGTAAGTATGCGTAGGAAGACATATACGCCTTTTGATTAGTACTAGAGGTTTATAGAATGTTCTTAAATAGAGATTGTTGTTGAATAATTTGAACTGTCTCAGGCAGCAGGGTTGGCGCGGTTGATGGTTCATGCGAACTACAATTGGAGAAAGAGCCAAGGCATGGATTCTGTTGTGTAATTTTGGTAAACTTACGTTGTACTGGCTACGGTCAAATTTTGGATTAGATGGTGTGTCCATTGCAGGAATTTTACAAACTGCTGAAGTTGCTGACATATTGCTTCCATCTGTTCGTTTTTAATACTAATTGCATCTTTCTGTTCAGCTTGAATCGTAATGAGGCCAACACATGTTCTATCATTTCGCGCTGCGCTCTGTTTTATATTGCGGCAAATCTCAGCTGTTCTTTGAGCTTAGATTTTCTATTTGCTAAAAATTCCTGGAACAATTGTTTAATAGTCAATCCTGAGCTGTCTTCAGCTGTGGGTTTCTCCATATCCCCAAGTGATTCAGTTTCGACCATTCCAATGTTCTTGTCCTTGCTGTCCTCAATTCCTGCCATTTCATGATATATGTTTAAATGATTCTCATATCACAGTATATATCTCAAATTGCAGAATATTGTGACCCAAGAAATAAGATAGGCACTGAATAATATCTAAAGGCAGAGAAATCCCAAATCACAGTTTTTATATGTGACCCAAGACAACAAATGGTGCAGCTTTTATTGAAAGCTTCTACTGCAGCTTTTAATGAAAGTTACTACTTCAGCTTTTTATGAAAGCTACTACTTTGTGTGTGAAATGACAAGCAAGGCAAAATCAAAAAGGACAGAACTGGGACAGATACTTAATACACTATACATCAATAAAATGCTTATATTTAGGTCAATTCTCAATAATGAATATTTGGTAATTTTTAAAGGCGGCCATTTGGAAAATAGCCGCCGTTTTGTATTTCAAAGATAGATAAAATCAAAATCTTGCTAAGTACACCAAGTCATCCAAATATGTTGATTTTTGTGCTTCCAGCATCTTGAAATAAGCCGCCATATTGAATTTTGAGGGTGGGTCCATAGCTTATATTGCTCAGTACACAAAAATGTACCATCATGCAAACTTGGTGCTTTCCTCATTATTTGAGCAATTTTTTTTTACAGACCGGCAGCACTAAATATCTAAAATCCTGGTATTAAGGATGAGTGTTGTTTTAAGTTTGTTTATTATTGTGGTTATAAATTATACAAAATTGTTGTTTCAATTGTAGAGGGAGTCATTAGTATTCCAAATGTTCAACAGTTTGGAACAGCATTCTATGGAAAAAGTATTTCAACACTGCCAACGAAATCCGAGGTTATTAATAGAACTGGCAATAAAAGCAAAAATTGTCTGTGCAAAGATGTGTAGAGAATCAACTCACTGTAAATTGTTATCTATTTCGTCACAGACTAAACGCTGCAATTTGCTTGAGAACACCACACAGCTTTGTGATGCTACTATTACGGATCCATATACTTCAGTACATCTCCTTTTAGAAACAGTTTGTGTAGCTTAATAATTCAGCTACCCTCCCATAACAATGTAAATTACACTAGATGCACTCTATCGTTTTGAGGTACATTTATCTTATTTGTTTTTTCACTGTGCAATTTGTGTTATACTTTTCCGACGAAAACATGGCATAGAAAGACCATGGAGATAATGTTGTACATTGGAACCCTTATTGAGATATAATAGTAGCATCATTGATCGCAGTAACAGTATATTTTTTTATGTTTTTATTATCTTATATAAATTCATTCTGGAAGCAATATTCGTTTATTTCAGAACAAAAATAATCATGTAAACAGGAGTGGCCCGAGTGATGGGTGTTGCGTTCCTTTCCCTTTTGAAAAGAATAAAACAAAATATTGAATTGTTTTTGACATCATATATTGTCCATATTCACTATTACACTTTTTTGTGAGAACTGTATGAATAGATATAATTAAAACAATCAAACACTGATAAGGAAAACAATGCTGCACCATACTCGAATATGTTCATGATTATGTTAGTCAAACTATCTTCGAATTGGTTGACTCATCATCAATGGTAATAACAAAATTGAATAGAAAATAACCGACATTTTTGTATTAAAAAGACATTCACATCAATTACAATATATTATCGCTACTTTGTGCATTTTTCGTTTGATCCGTTTTAAGATAATTTACATATCATGCTACTCGCTTGAGATGGAAAAATTATCGCTGAAATATTTAGCAGGCACGTGGCGTTGCTAACGAAATTGGGATGAAATTGACAACGTCGTCATAGGTAAAATAGCGATAAACAGATTATCATTGGACATATGTTAATTCATGTCAGCACAGATGTGCGTGTACCCTACTTTTTAATCCGGTAATAAATGTATACAGGTTCTCGTACAGGAAAAGCTGACCTAAGATGAATGGATCTTTTCCATTTTAAGTTAATTTTGTTTGAAAGCTACTTACGTATTCAAGCATTTTCCAAAGTTTTGAGTTTGAATGTTCCTGATGAAGATAAATCACGAAAAAAACTTTGGACACACCAATTCATTAGATTTTGTTATAACTTTTTGGCATTTGGTAAAAAACTGCTGCTAGACTGCTAGCCTTGGGTATCATTTGGTCGGGATTAAGGGCATTGGTACGGGATGTTTAATAAATTTACTTAAATTATCTGTGGATAGATTTCGAAAGGATTTAAAAACTGAGGATCTTACACCCAAATGCAAGTTCACCTAAGAAAAGGTCCCCGTAAAACCAAATTCAACGTCATCCATTTGTTTTAAATTGCTGGGTTTGAGCGTTCTAGATTAGCACAGCAGACACACGAACGTTTTAATATGAGTTAGTTTTCATTTAAAATCCACATTTAATTTCGAGTTGTCTCTCCTTGTACTAATTGAATTGGAAATAATGTATTAAGTTATTTAAACATTAGCTTTGAATACCGTTAATTAGTATATTAAAGATTGATGTGATATTGTAGTTAGGTATTTAAACTTTGAACCTGGTTACCGTGACTATTTACTTCCTTGTTATTGAATACACACAACAACAAAAAAAACACACCTCCAGTAAACACAGGTAATCATATGTATATGTCATACATTTTAAGATATATTTATTCATTCAGATTGTATATTTCTTTCAATATTTTTGTTTTTCATAAAAAAGCCAGATTGAACAGGCAAAATGTTGAACTATATCATTCAATTAATTTTTTCATCTGTGATAACAAATTTTCTAATCTTGCTGAATAATGAGTGAGTAACATTAAAAGAGAGAAGTTAAATGATATTATTTTGTAAAAAAATTACTAGGAACTTGTGCGATCTAAGCTTAAGACAGAACAAGAATGTATTGACGTTTGTTCATCGTTAATGGATACCATTTTGTCAGCTTTATTTGATTAAACGTATTTATCTAATTTTGTTAATCTGAGTGGGTTTTCTTGGGGCAGTTTTCCCCAATAAGAAGATATCAATTGATTGCTGAACTGCTACAAAAACAAACGTTAGCATACATAGAATCAGACTATTCCATAACAACTGTCATATGACCGATTTAGTACGTTTTTAAGAAAACAAAAATGCTGAAATGAGCCTGGTTGTGTGGCTAGCTAAACTTACAGCTTGTATTGTAATGCTTGACAAACCACTACGATGACAAGATTACTTGACAGGACTACAATACAAACGAACGAAAGAACACTCGAGACAGAAAAAAACATATTTAAGGAATGACTGTAATATCTTTTCTGTCTATGAAGAAATAACATAAACAATTTGGTGCACACTGAATAATGCGCGCAGCGGGTTATTTAACAGTGTGCCCAACATTTTTTTTTATGTTATATCGAATAGACAGAAAAAATATTACAGTCATTTCTTATAATTTAAACTTAAATTCCATTTTTAACCGTAGAATACCATGAAAAAAACGTTGATGACGTCACGGTCACATGACTGAATTATGCCTATGGGTTCATAACAAAATAACGTCAGCCAATCAGGAGATGCGCTATATCCAAAATTAAATTATTTATTAATAATATGATAGTAATGAAATATTAAAAAAAAAGCAGCATGCAATCTCACTATACTATCAATCATCTGAAAAGTCGAATCAATAATTGATTCAGTCATGTGCAGTCTTTTAGTCAATTTGTCGGCTCATCCACTATAAGGGTAAATTAAGTACTGTTTCAGAAAAGTTTCTGACAGTTTATTATGTACGGTTCCATAGTTTCTCAGACAATTCCATATGGTGCTGATGTGTACATGTAAATACTAGACATAACAGGTCTTAAATGACTGGAGACGAATTTTGTAAACAGTATTTGATTACTCGTCATGAATTTGAATGTGAATTAGTCTGTAAATTGACTGAAAGAATTCAAATGACCTGATGATTTATTGCTCAATCGTAAAAGGTGTTCATATCAGATTGACCTTTTCAGAACAACATTTCGTTACTTGATACAAAAAGTAAAATCACAAAAATACTGAACATAGAAGAAAATCAATTCGGAAAGTTCATAATCACATGGCAAAATCAAATTACAAAACACATCAAAAACGAATAAACAAGAACTGTCATATTCCTGACTTGGTACAGGCATTTTCAAATGTAGAATATGGTGGATTAAACCTGGTTTTATAGCGTTAACCCTCTCACTTTGATGACAGCCTCATCAAATTCCGTTATATTTACAATGATGCGTTAACTTAACCGACACAATAAATAAAATAGTCAAAATATGCGTACAGCAGTCATCATCGTGAAACAATTTTAAAAAGAACAATTTAACATACCACAAAAACATCTATCTACAAACACAATGTACCGTTTTACAGATAGACATGTCGTCATGTTCTATGCAAGATATTATAGAAATATTCATTCTTTTCGAATGGAGTCTCATATTTGTATTTCATTTATATTGACAGATATAATGTGTGACTCTTCCGACAGTACAATTTGCGGAATTTGTAAAGTTCGTCATATTACAAAAGCATCCGCTTATTGGTGTCCTGAATGCGACGAAGGGTTATGTACAGAATGCCATGATAATCATCACAGTATTTCGAAAGCCACACGAACACATGGTGTCATTTCTATGAAAAGATATAGAAAACTTCCCCCATCCATTGCAAATATCATAAATTTCTGCACGGAGCATGACATGAAATTAGAAAATTATTGTCATCATCATAACAAACTATGTTGCCCGGCCTGTATTTCTACTATTCACCAAAAGTGTGTTGGTTTGCAGCTTCTTGGGGATGTTCTAAAGAATGCCAAGTCATCAACTTTATTTGACTCCATTGAGATGAGTATCAAAGACATAAAAACCAACATTGATGCAATCATAAAGGATCGCATAGATGATCTTACCAGGTTCCTCCACCAACGAGAAAAATGTCAGAATGAAGTCAAACAATTGAGGATAACAATAAACTCTCATTTGGATGAACTAGAACAACAGATACACACAGAACTTAATGCTGCCGAGATGGAAGTAAATTTAAAAACAAACAAGTTGGTAGCTAATCTTTCACAGAAAACAAAATATGCAGATCACTTGCAGGACAGCATAACATCCGTCAAGAAATATGGATCAAATCTTCAGGCATATATGGGCAGTAAACTAATTGAAGCAGATGTTGAAAGGGAAGAAAAATATCTCCAGACTTTACTAAACGATGGAAGTCTTCAACAAAATATCTTGAAATGCAAAATTGATGATACCATAGTGAAATTATCATCGATAACAACCTTTGGATTCATATCTATAGAATTAGGGTCGTTATCAGTTATTTTGAAAGCAGAAAGAGAAAAACAGGCACAGATTCTAACAAAAATTCCAAAATCTATCAAAAGGACTGATGAAAAAATCAAACTTACTTGTGCATCAACAATTGGAATGACAGTTGATTTGTTTAAGGACTCTGACATCCGTGGTGCCGTTGTTTTATCTAACGGACAAATTATATTTGCAGATTGCAGTCAACGAAAGTTAATCATACTCAATTTTGATGGTACGCTTGCAAAAACATTATCAGTTACTAGTGGGCCGTTTGACATTACCATCATTAGTGATAAAACAGTAGCCATATCCGCCATTCGTGCCGTTCAAATTATCGAAATTGACTCTGGGAATATTATAGAAAGTATTAAAACAAAAGGTGAATGTCAAAGCATAGATTACCACTTCGCAAAAAGAATGATAATATGTTATGTTTAATCAAAGGGAATTCTATCGATTCAATTAATCGACAAGACAATTTCCACAATTGTAAAAGCGAAAAGTGACTCAATGTCTGGTTCGATCTACATTGCTGTCCAAGGTGAAAATATATACGAATCCAGAGCAGAACAGCATACTATTACATGTTATACCGTAACTGGAGAGAAACAGTGGGTGTTTAGCGACTCAAACTTGCTGGCTTATCCTTTGGCAATTTCTCTTGATGAAGATGCAAACGTTTTTGTTTGCTCTTACTATACAAACAATATAGTTTTTCTATCGTCAGATGGGGCAAATGGTAAAGAAATTCTAACATTTGATGATAGAATATCGCGTCCATGCGCTTTGTTTTTTGATACAAAGAGGAAGAACCTGCTTTTAGCAAAGATAAGTGGACCAGCCATTGTTTATAACGTTTCATAAAAGGGAGGAAATGTATTATGCTGTCTAATATCTTAATTTAAGGCATTTGCGACCATATTATGTTTAGACGAAAAGCAGTTCGATTTATTGGACAACTATCCGTCCGACTTTCGTATTTAAACTGTATCATAAGTTGTGATCTCTTGTCATAACTTTCTTTATATGTAGTTATATTGGTTTGAATGTCTGTTACTGCTTATCCGGTGATATAATTCGTATCAAAGTGCAACTTACAATTTAAACTAATTTAGTTTGAATAAAAGACAATACTTTCTGAATTGCATTTAAATTCTGACAGGTTATTATAATGTTTTATATACTTCTTGAAACACAAGATAAAATATATGCATTAAGGAATTCGAACAAGAAGCCGACCGAAAACCGGGATAGATACCTGTGCTCTGGCGGAAGGTTAGCCATGCAAAGTGGGAAAATGAAAACCACACCATATCAACAAGACGTATTGTGCTGTCAAAAACACAAACAATATTAAAAATAGTTTCAACAATGACAAAGAATTTGAAGTAAGAGATGTCACGCTTGGGAAAGAAAAAGATCTAAACACTATTCAAACAAATCACACACACACACAACAATTTTCAATCTACTTCAGTTATTGTATACAATATAGTTATCTAAACCTATACACAAGCTTTCATCAAAACAATCGATTCCAGTATTCAACAAGACAATGTCCACAATCGTAAAAGCAAGAGGTGACTCACAGTCTGGTTAGATATACGTTGCAGTCCAATGTGACATTTATAAAAATTAACCTATATCAAATAGGGATTCTTTTTAATTTCATTATTGAAATTTAATATGGTTTAATGAAATAAAGTGTTCTAGTTCAAAGCTGTCTTTAAGTTTAAAACTTTCTTCTCGACCACTGGTGAAGTTTTATAGATCTAAGTAGAAGCTGCAAGCTTTTAAATACCGAATAAATCGTGAAATGTATATCCAATATGCAGTTGAAGTTGGTGTGTCGTACTATAGTGTGAAAAATAAAATTGATAATTTACAAGAAAAAAAATCGTCTCATTTGTCATAGATTCTGGTACAAAGATGACCATGTATATATGGTATAAATCTAAAAATGAGGCGGATGGAGCCGTTTATTCTGTTTTTTTTAATTTAAATTTCTGGGGGATTTATAAAGGAAACAAAATTGTTTAATTGGCACCACCTGTCAAATTCTTGTTTACCGATTTGACTCAAATTCTCATATTTGAATTAAACCATACTAAAATGTATATCCAAATTACAATAATTCTAAAATAGACGAAAAATAAATCAAGTCCTCGATAATGTATATCAGAATTTTATGTGTATTTGAATCTAGACACCTCTTATTAACTATCGAGAGGACCTCCGAATACATGTACTGCCGACAATCACAGTTGTACAGGTCTGATAGATTTCATGTGATAGGTTAAAAAAACAACAATTAGATGTTTTTATCGGAATAAAAATGATTTTTTATGGATATAATCAGTCAACGAAATGGTTCGACTTTGTTTCTCTTTCAATGTTGACATTTTTCCCTTTTAGTGGCTGAACATGAATTATGCATGCGTAACTGATCTTTATTTAATATGTTAAATTGAAGGTCACATTAATACGGAGTTAATGTGTTCAAATTATCTACTAGCAATTAAATAGTTCTACAGCGATATTTATTTACTTATGTTGACAGAATTAAACCTAATTGTCAACTTTAAATGAAATAATATTTCTTTAGAAAATCCAAATAAACGAGATCATACCCTTTTTCATATCTCGTAGCCAGTACTCCATTATTATGGATAGCATATCATGAATATATCTGAATGTGAAATAATATGATCTATCTTTTTTCGTTGATCTTCTGGTTTTTGATAGTTTTGCTTGTGTCTGAGGCGCACAGTTCGTTACCATATGAATGTCTAAATTTAACAAATATGTTTTCAATAAGAAATTCCAGCATTCTGATCTATTGGTCTTTTAATTTGTATAGCTGTCTGAAGGAAATATGATTCGTACGAAATTAAGAAAAGGTCGGCAAAGGGAGGCGCACAGTTCGTTCCCATATGAATGTCTAAATTTAACAAATATGTTTTCAATAAGAAATTCCAGCATTCTGATCTCTTGGTCTTTTAATTTGAATAGCATGTTTTACCTTTTAATTCTTTTTTAACACATATGCCGTATCGTATCCAAACGTTATAAATTAATTGCTTATGCTACCATATTTATGTCTAAAAGCGTTATGGATTATTTCTTTTAGACAAGTTTTTATAAACAATATATTGCCAAACGCATACACAGATTCACGGATCCAAAAAACAATTATAACAAAAATGATTTCTTCCGATCAACAAGCCTTTTCTTAATTCAAACGGAACATTTTTTTTTTTAAATAACTATAGTCTGTTGTTTTTAACGTTGATGAAACATATTAATATAAGAAAATCATAGTTAATGTTCCTTTCATAGATTTTCTAGGTTAGTGTTATAATTAATTTTCCCTTGATAAAGTTATACAGTTTAAAGTCACCGTTTGTTGATAAATTGATATTGACCTATGGGATGAGACGGACTAAGATTAATATCAAACCTTGCAGTTTTAATGTTTAATTTTTGATTTACTCTTTCTCATGAGGTTGACCAAATCTATGGCCTTTTAATATCCCTATTGATACTTGTTTTTAATTCACCATCTTTTGAACAGGGGATTGTGCATACACTGCTCTAGTAAAGTAAACCAATACCAATGTCATTTTTCAAATATGCTATTCCTGTTTTAGATCTTTAGATACGGACGGTGACATATAGTTGTTAATTCCTGTGGCATATGGTGTCTAGATAATTGCTTTATTGGCAATCATAGCACATCTTCTTTTTTTTTTATATGTGACATATAAAATGAATATATAAGAAGATGAGATATGAGTGCCAATAAAACAACTTTCAATCACAGTCATAATGTGTATAAGATAAGTACATATAATGATGATTTACACTAGCGAATATTTTATTTTGGGCATGTCTTATATATTTTTAGCTCTGAACATATATAATAAGATTTATATCAGCTTTTTAGGGTTAACGGTTTAGCAAGATAAAACAAAAGATATGGAAGATAAAGTTTTCCTCTGTTGTTCTGCATATATGTTAGATATTTATCCACTTTAAAATGTTAAGGCACATTTTCAACATACATTTATCAAACTGATTAATTATTTAACTGCTGGGATACATGTGTTTTGATTTCACAACCCTTTGTATTTAAGATAACTGATAACAACCTTTACTTCTGAGTACCTGTTTGTATAACATATCATTGAAATACAAAGTACACGTTGCTGTTAATGTAAGGTAAGATGAATGTTTTCAAAATAAATTTTTAGACTTAATTTGGTGAACAGATAACTGAAATATGCAATGCATGTATGTGCGTGTACCATGCCAGGAGCCTGTAATTGAATGGTTGTCTTTTGTTGATGTGTTACATACTAGTATTTGTTTTTCATTATTTTTTGTATATAAACTCGAACGTTAATTTTCTCGCTTGAATTGTTTTACATTTGTCATTTCGGGGTCTTTTGATTGCTGACTATGCGGTATGGGTTTTGTTCATGGCTGAAGGCCATACGGTGACCTATAGTTGTTAATTTTTGTGTCATTTAGGCTCTGGTTAAGAGTTTTCACACTGGCAGTTATACCACTTCTTATTTTCTAAATGTAATTTATTATAGCTATCAACGGGATTTAACTCATCTGATAACATTGGTGAGTATACATGTTTTTTTCGGTTATCTTTTGATTTTGTCCATGTCGAAATGTTTAGTTTAAACATATTTTATTTGCTGAATTAAAGCAAAATGGATTAGACACAAGTAAATCATACTTATGAAGTCTTTTCCATAATACAATATAAAGTTACAATAACAGTATAATATAATGGACATGCATATAAAACAAACAGTTTATACAATATAATACTAGCTTTCATAGGTGAACAAAGAGGAGACAAAGTAAAAAAGGAAAAAGAAAGTTTGAAAAATCGTATACTTCTGTGACGATGACTTGTGGATTGATGACAACGATGACGTCCTGTGACAGCAATAATAATAACGCTCTATCAAGGCATAAGAAATCTGTTTGACCTTTTTATGTAATTTTGAACTTGTTTGAACATTTGAATATTTTGTTCGTTCGAAAGTTCCAAGTGTCCGCAAATTAATAGTTTTGTATCTAAAACAAAGTTTTCAGATAGCCAGTTAAGGTTATCGAATAAGTTTTTCCTACATAATGTGTATTTTGGGCAAACGAAGAAGTAATGGTAGACATCCTCAATATCGGACCCACAATGACAAGAAGGATCATTTATAATGTTAGCTCTAAATAGGTCATTGTTCAATGGTGAAGCGGAACATCGCAATTGCGTTAAGATAATATTTAATTTCCTTGGGCCGTACAAATAAAACGTTTCAATTTTACATACTAGACTATCGTTTTTTAATTCTTTCTTAAATTTAGAAATAGAGTCGACACTGCGAATTTTTGGATCAAGTTTATTCCATTCACGTATAGTAGAGGAAATAAACGATTCAGTAGTAAGGGAAAGTCTACAAAATGGAACAATAATATCATGACCATTTCGCAACGGGTAGTTGGTTGTACTTTGTACACAAGGAGGTACAAGATTACAAAGATATTTTGGTGCATGCTTTTGGTTCATGTTATAAAACATCTGTAATTTTCTTCTCCTTCTTCTTTCAAAAAGAGATTCCCAGCCAACCTCAGAATATAAAGTTTCAGTTTTTGTAAATATTGGTAGACCTGTTACTATTCTTGCGGCCTCTAATTGTAAATTTTCTAATTTATTTGAGTAGCCTATTCCACAATTATCCCACACTTCCGTGGCATATTCGAAAATGGGTCTTATAAAAACTAAGTATAGTTTTTCTAAATTATTTCGAGAAAATCGATATTTAAGTTTACGTAATACATTTTAGTAGATATAGGAAGATGTGGTGTGAGTGCCAATGAGACAACTCTCCATCCAAATAACAATTTAAAAATTGAACCATTATAGGTTAAAGTACGGCCTTCAACACGGAGCCTTGGCTCACACCGAACAACAAGCTATAAAGGGCCCCAAAATTACTAGTGTAAAACCATTCAAACGGGAAAACCAACGGTCTAATCTATATAAACAAAACGAGAAACGAGAAACACGTATATATTACATAAACAAACGACAACTACTGTACATCAGATTCCTGACTTAGGACAGGTGCAAACATTTGCAGCGGGATTAAACGTTTTAATGGGCCCAAACCTTCTCCCTTTTTCTAAAACAATAGCATAACATCACAACATATAAAAACATACGATAAAATATCAATTAGCAGACTTAACTCAATCAAAAAACGTATGATTACACAAAGAACGAATAAATTTGATCTGCGATATCTGAATACAAATGCACAGTTAATTAAATATTAGAGACAAACAGTCATGACCAAAAGGCTATCAAACAAATTCAAACACACTGAGAAATATTTAACCAATCAATGTTCACTTTAGAAAAAAACCGGTTTTTTATAATCTTGAAGTTTATACAAATGTTGTAAGAATAAGTGAAAAATTGAAGATATTACAAATAATCAAAGCTGGTATACAGCCAAGAGTGTTTCTTTACACTTGTAATTATACTTTCAATATGATTGTTCCATTTTGCGTCACTACTGAAATTAACTCCCAGGTGCTTATGAGTTGTACTTAAAGGTATATTTTTACCATTTAAGGAAAAGCTGAGGTCTGGAGTCTCAATATTTGAAAAAATCATAATTTCAGTTTTATCTGGGTTAAATGACATCAGCCATTTAGAAGACCAAACATCCATCTCTTTCAAGTCGCGATCAATAACAGAATGATGTGTCGTCAGCAAATAGCCGACACAGTGAAGTAAGCTTATCAGCAATATCATTAATATATAAGACAAAGAGAAGAGGGCCCATAACTGATCCCTGGGGGACACCAGCTGAGACATTACAGAAGGAAGAAGACGAGTTATTTAATACTACTCTCTGTTTTCTGTCGTGTAGATAATCCTGAAACCAATTCAATACGTTGCTGACTATGCGGTATGGGTTTTGTTCATGGCTGAAGGCCATACGGTGACCTATAGTTGTTAATTTTTGTGTCGAAATGTACTTGCAATGCTCAAGTAATAAAACTCATCTGATAAAATTAGGAATGAAACTGGGGAATAGGTTCAAGAGAAAACAACCTAAACAAAGAGTAGATTAAAGCCGAAGGCCACCAATGGATTCGAGATTATACATTATTAATTCACAATTATATAAGTAAACATGCAAATGCATGTATTTCGTAACAAGTCTTTTAGATTTTGTGAATACAGATTTTAAAATATAAACATACGGTATAATTCACATGTGGTGAATTGTTCATGGATAAACATGCTTACAAACATATTTTGTACTGATAAACTTTACACAAAGTTGTGAGTAAATATCACTGATATTGTTTTAATAAATTGCGACATCAACAAATTCATTTTACTCTCTCTCTCTCTTTCCTTGTTCTCGCTCCCCTCTTTCTCTCTCTCTCGATTTCAAGTTAAAAAAATCATTTCTGATCTTTTATGACTCAGTTGTACTGGTCACCTTGACTTTCTCTTATCAGTTGATTTATCTGATTTAAACTTGATACACTGCTGTTACTATGATAGCATTGCAGTCCTTATCTGCATATTTATTATCTATTGAATTGTCAGCTGTATAACACAATCTTTACTGTTATTCCTTTTGTTTAAGATATGACTACAAGAAGTGAAGAATATTGTGTTATCTGTCAAGCCCGTAAAATTAGAAAGGAAGCGATCAATTGGTGTTGCGATTGTGGTGAGGGACTATGCCTTGATTGTCATGATATTCATGTCAATTCAAAATTATCCAGTAACCATGACACTATTCCGATTGAAAATTACAACCAATTACCATCATCTATAGCAAGAATCGTTAATTATTGCGAAGTCCATAAAATGAAATATGAAAATTATTGCCAGTACCACGACAAAGATTGTTGCCCCGCATGTATTGCAGTTGACCATAAAAGCTGTACTGATATTATGCTCCTTAAAGATGTCATAAATGCGGTTAAGACATCGGCCACATTAACCACTGCTGAATCAAATGTGAAAGATTTACAAAGTAACATTGATCATATGATAGCAGATAGACAACAAAATCTAGACACTATCAACGAAGAACGACAGAGATATCAGAACGAGATAACTCTTTTACGAAATAAGCTTGACGTATATCTAAATACACTTGAACAAAAGACACTTAAAGGATTGGATACAGCCCGGAATAAAATAAAAAGAGACACCAAGAACTTAATCACAGAACTATTAGAAAAAACAAAAGTCGCAAATACCTTGGGTATGGAAATTGTGGCAATTAAGAAATATGCAACAGAGTATCAAGTATATATTGGAAGCAAATTAGTTGAAAAGGAAGCAACCTACCTTCAGTCCCTATTGGAGCAAGGAAAATTTCATCAAAATCAGTTGAAACTGACCATGAACCAAAAACTATCAAACATTGAATTAATCATTAGAACCTTTGGAACTGTCGAAACAAAAATAGGAGTAACGTCAATTGTTCTAAAAAGGAGAGAAAATAAACAAGCTCAGATTATGTCAAACATTCCGAACATCGAAACAACGAAAATATCTTATGTACGACAAATCAAATTACCGAGTAGCAGGTTTTGGAGCTGGATTTTTAAAAGCTTTGAGCTCCAGGGAATCGTTGTTCTGCCTGATGGAAAAATTATATTGGCTGATAGTTATTACAAGAGACTTCTCGTTGTTAATAACGAAGGGAAGATGATCAAGTCAATATCATGCCCAATAAATGGGAATGGACCTTTTGGTGTCACATATATAGAAAAAAAATTAGTTGCCATTTCTACATCACGTGGCATTCTGATTGTAAATCCTCAAACGGGCACTATTGTTGGAAGTTTAGAAACTAATGGAGAATGTCGAGGAATAGCATACAACAATGGGGCTTTTATATGCTGGGTGAAATCAATTGGTATTCAGTCAATTCAGCGATCGAACTTTAGTACCAAGACATTAGTAAAAACCGAGGAAATCAGTGATGGACTTGGAATCGCTGTCCACAGAAATAAGATATATGCCACTCATTTTTCTTATGACGCCGTAAGTTGCTAAACGTTGGAAGGGAAGCAATTGTGGCAGTTCAAAAACGAACCTATTTTGAAACGTCCAATCGGAATAGCTGTAGATAACAACTCTAACGTTTTCGTTGGTGCACACAAACGCATCATCTGTTTATCTTGTGACGGAAAGAAGTTTAAAACATTTTTTGTTTCAAAAGAGGGTTTCCATGACCCTTCAGCATTATATTTCGATCACATAAATAATGATTTGATTTGTGCTAATAAAGACCAGCCGGTATTTGTGTATCATATCACATGAAAAATTATGACGGTTCTCTGAAATGACTTTTTATTTGCAGTTTTCAATTTTAAGTTTATTGATCTCACTACGACATCATTAAAAGCAAGAAACGAATTTAGAAAGTAATGAATAAATAAACACCTAGCATCAAGCTCTGCCTCTGTTGGTTTACGCCGTTTATAAATGCTTGATCGAGGAGTACTTAATACGTGACAAGAATTCTCATCACTTGTGGACTTTGTTTTTCAACCACCATGGGGTAAAACATACTAAGTTTGAAAAATAAATCGTAGCTTGTGAAGAATTCTGTGCAATTTAGTGTTTTCAATATTATATAGAGACTTCACAATGTTTTACAGATGTACTTTAACCACTTGACGTTTGTTTCCTATTTAAGGCTACCATGATACTTAGAGATCTGTATACGCATTAAGAGACTTGTTTTTTTGTTTTCTATGTCATTTGTTTACCTCTAGAATACTGTTTTGTTATTTCATTTCGGGCGCCCTAGTTGATTTGAAGTTTGACAAGTTATATGTTATAATTGGTTGATGTTGCAGAATGTGCTTATAAAAAATAAGATGTGGTATGATTGCAAATGAGACAACTCTCCACAAGAGACTAAATGACATAGATTTTAACAACTATAGGTCACCAAACAGGCTTAAACGATGAGCAAAGCCCATACCGCATAGACAGCCATAAAAGACCCCGAAATGATAAATGTAATACAAATTTAAACGAGAAAACTAACAATCTAATTTATGTACAAAATAAAGAAAAACACAAATATGTAACAAATCGACAGACTGCATCAACAGACTCCTGATTTGGGACAGGTACTTACATACAAAATGTGGCGGGGTTAAACAGGTTAACGGGATGTTGGGTTACTGTGTCATTCTTGTTTTATGATGATGCTATTATTTTGTGTACACAAATGATTCAATTATCTATCAAATAGAAAATAGTTCAGATAATAACACGTCATAATTGACAGAAACGAAGATAAGTCGACATCATAATAAACAGTCACACTAACTCAAAATTTAAGTAATGTTTTATCTTTATCACAAACGTATCATACAAAAACACAAATTCGCATCAAAATCAACCTTAAATTAGTTTGAAGAAATGATTCAACAGAAATGAACTAAAGTTTTGGTCCTTATGCTCTTCAACTTATTCCTATTTTGATCTGAGCGTCACTGATGGGTCTTATGTAGACACAACGTGCTTCTGGCGTATTTAATTATAATCCTGGTACCTTTGATAACTATATTCAGGACATAAACCATTATATTACACAGGATTCACGTGATTGACATACAGATTTTTGGCACATGTAACTCAACATAACAGAATATTACTATTGTAAGAAACAATGGTGAATAGATAAAACGCACACTAAAAGATCACTTTAATCAATAAAAAAGATAATCCACAGATAGAATATAACACGAAAAGGACTAAACATTAAAGGTCAATTTCCAAAAACAAATGAAACTAGATTTGCCATTGCAAGCAATAGCGGATGGCACCCTTCCCCCATTGCCAGGCAAGCGGCAGCCATTTAGAAAATTGTAAAGTCAAAGAATGCATCTTTTCATCAAAATTTTCATTTTTGTAAAGTTTCGTTAAGTTTGAAGCATTTTTATATTTTGGACATTTTTGCTGTTTCCATGGTAACGGCGGCCATTTTTAAAAATTCCAACTTCAAAAGTGAACTCTGCTTATGGTAGTGATCATTTCTGTGAAGTTTCATCCAGTTTGCAGCATTTTTACTTTTTTTGACATTTTTTGCATTGTTTCCATGGTAACAAAAGCCATTTTGAAAATTCAAGCACCAAAAGCTTTATCTGCCAATGTTGCTCATTGTAACTGTGAAGTTTCGTGAAGTTTGGAGCATTTTGATATTTTTGAAATTTTTATAGTTGTTTCCATGACAACATAGAAGTTCCAATGAGCACCAAAATCATCCAACACCTGTATATAGTGGGCACCTGCATTGTATTAAAATATAAAGATTCTGAGTTAAAGCATGACCAAGCTGTTCACCAAAACGAAAAACGGGATTTTTTCACATTTGTTCCGTTTCCATGGTAACGGCAGCCATCCCCAAAAAGCAAATTTTCATCTGGTGGTTAACATTATGGTATAGTTCCATCTTCTTGGGTCCATTCATATTAGAGTTCTAGACTGGACAAAAATGTGTGGAAGAAAAAAAAAAATAAAAAAAAAAAAAAAGATACGTAGAATAACAATATGTCACCCAAACTCCGTTTAGGGTGCCATAACAACGCTATACATGTAAATGTATAACACGTTTTTAAGATGATAAACAACGTCAGTACCTATAATCTGTACATTGAGACAATTATGTATTATTTGTGAAATTCATACGGAATATATAGAAGTTCTCGGTATTATCATATGATTTTTCGTAAGTAATAGGACGGGATGTTCTTCGAAATAAACCTGGTTTATCAACAGTTTACCTTAGACACAAGTGACGTGTTAAAAAATCTGAGCACAAGCTACAAGCTCTTGAAAAACGAATGAGTTCGGGAATGTAAGCTGGTGAAGTTGGTATAATTGCTGCTCAGATTAGGGAAATTAATAAATTCAAATAAAATCGTTTCTGTTGTCAAAGATGCTGGTACTGAGGTGACAGCGTCTGTCAATTTGAAAGTATAATCATATGAACAAAAAAAGTGCTTGACATTGATAGGGGCACATCCTTTGGTAGTATACAGGGTTGAAAAATTAAAAGATTTAATATAAATAATTTCAGAGAGGGCTCTCGATTAAAAAAAAATAACACTACGCGTTTCATAGTAATTCTGAAGACCCTCTTCCATTGCAGACAACAACAGTTTTTGTAAATATAATGGACAATTTCTTTGTTAAACTAAGATGAGTCGGTAATGTTCCGTTGTGTGTACGGAACTTTGTGAAGCTATGGTATCCAATACAAACAGGGTAATTCCTTCGATTTGTTGTTTAAAAGCAAAGTTCATCATTGTTCATTGAAGTCATGAAGGACTTGTGAACCGCCAAAATATCATCCACGTCAAACGATATGCTTTTGTTTGTTAGATTAATTGAGTGAATAACAACATACTTATCGTTTAGAGATGTCTCCGCTTGTTAGTTATTGAAAACGGACTTTGATCGTTCATTAACACATATTTCACTTATGAATTCGACATTAAATCAGATAAATGATTGTTTTTACCCATTCGGACTATGTGTCAAGTTAATGTTCCTATTTTGGAAAAAATCCTTTTCAAGACATAAAGTTTAAAAATGGTGAAATTGAAATCATCCCTTCCAAAACTTTACGGACGCCATCATGAGTTGGTTGACAGTTGTGGAATAACCGTTTCACAATCGATATCGGATTTATTTCTTACGTCGTTACTAAAATCCTCTTACCGTTCACAAGTGTGACCTACCTAATTTGACTATTTAACAAATTTGTTATAACATAAACAACACGACGGGTGCCACCTGTTAAGCAGGATCTGATAACCCTTCTGGAGCACCTGAGATCACTCCTAGTTTTTGGTGGGATTCGTGTTGCTTAATCTAGTTTTCTATGTTGTGTCATGTGTACTATTGTTTGTTTGTCTTTTTTCATTTTTAGCTATGGCGTTGTCAGTTTTTTTCCGATTTATGAATTTAAATGTTCCTCTGGAATCTTTCGTCCCCCCTTTCCGATTTGACATTTTCGAAAAATTTGAAAGAGATACATCACAACATATACGGACTGTATATTGGAGAAAATGTATTTTTGAAAATAACAGGCAGTGAAAAAAGAATAGTTATTATGTATAAAGACGTGAAAGAATGTTATCAAACCTTCCGGAGTGTGATCGTCATCTAGATTTGGAAGACTTTTTTTTACATTGGGACGATGGTAATGATTATTCCAATGAATTCGCTGGTGTCGAAAAGTAGTATTAAATAAGCGTATTATATCAAGCTGAACCTGACTAGTTTCCTACTCCTTAGAGGTTATCATCACAAACATATGATAGTTCAGTACCAAGCCGAACCTGACTAGTTTCCTACTCCCTAGAGGTTATAATAGCAACCATATGATAGTTCAGTACCTTGTTCCCTTATAAACAAAATTTCTCTAAAAACTTTCTGAAAAGAGTAAAGGACCAAAAATACTGAACTGTAAATTCAAATGCTCAAACACATCAAACGGATGATCAATAAATGCAATGAGAACTTGTTATGGGGATATTGGTGGTCAAAATATGTATTCATAGTTAAAGAAGGATCATAATCATTTTGTTTTAAATGCTTATAAAAAAAACCTACAATGCGAATCTGTATTATTAGGCCGGTGTTTATTCATATATTATAGATTTCGTAAAATACTAGTATTTCTCGAATCTAAACAAAATTGAAAAAAACTAACGCATACCATTAAGCAGTAAAACCCCTATCATTGTGCGCCGAATATCGGACAACGGATTACATAAAATAAAACATAAAGGAGACAAATAAATCAAAGCAACGCAAAGGTGATTAATATTGTTATATTTGCTGCCAATTAATATACGAAAATACTTAATGTTCGTATTATGCAAAACATATGTTTTTACAATATACTGTAAAAAGACCAATGATAAAAAATAAACAATATTATATAAAACATTAGGCAAATTTCGCGTTGCTCACGTAAGTACAAACCATGTTATAAGTGTAATTTGTAAATAAAATTCGAAATATACAGGAATGAGTTTTGGTTTGGACGACATTTGGAAGATATTCGACGTCATATGTGAAGCATATAATCAATAATTCGTGAAAGCGTAAAATTTTGAAGGAATGATTTCAACTTCACCACATGCACTTTGAACTTAAAAAAAAATACGCGTTTTTTTAAAACGACTTCTATGATCACTTTTTTTTTTTTTAAATACATGGATCTTCTTCTAGATATTGACACACATAAACACGTTAAATTAGAACATGTGCAAAACTAGACAATTTCAGTTTTGGCATTTTTCTCGCGGTCCAAATTCCCATTTCCCTTAAGTTACATATTTATTTTGTCCAATCATATGGTGTTTCCAGTTATACGTTTCACTCGTGTTTTTTTATAACGTTTTACCGAGTTCATTAACATGATATACTGCTGACTTAAACCCTGAATCCATATCTTAGTACATATGTATACAGTAAATATAACAAATTACCTTGCATATTTGGCAAAATCGCAAAAGAGAGGAGAGAAACGAAAAGGGATATTCGAAATCATTAGTAAATCAAATGAAAACAAACTGCCCACGCGATGACAAAACCAACAACAACTGAAAAACGACAAATAGACAACCAACAATGTACAAAATGCAACAAAAAAAACCAAAGACTGAGCAACAAGAACCGGGGAATGACCTCGGGTGCTAGTGAAAAGATTTGATTTTGGTGTTTTAATTTTTTTTTGTTATGTTGATATCTGTTTAGTCGTTTTTACTGTTATTCTACTAATTGATAAAAATATTATGATATATACATGAAAAAGGCAATGTATGTTCTGTACTTTATACAGCAACAGTGTAGCTTAATCAATTAAATATGTGATACTTAAACGGAGGATATAACTCGGAGAAGAAACAGACAACATAGAACACTGCTGGTTTTAACATTTCTCAGCGGTGATTATTCGTAGTATATTCACGTATTTTTGTTGATAGTATGAGGCAAATTCTGTCTTTGTGTGCTCAAAGAATGGGGAACATGACTAAGAAAAGACAATCTAGAACTCTTTGTTAATTTAAAACATTTCTTCAGTGGTGCAATTTTGTAGTATTTTAGTTTTTTGCGTTGACACTGGTGCTCCGAGAAAGCAGGAATTTACTAATAGAAGAAGACAAGCTTATGATTAAACACATTTATTTGAGTTTGTTATATTTCTTATAATTTTGTGTTTCAACTTTGACAAGAAATCTAAGATGTAATAATATGTGAGAGTGTTTCAGTTTGACATGTCCGAGTTTTCATGAATTAAAAATACAAAACGATTTCCATCTGCTTACAAAACGTAGATGGTAAGGAATCAGCTGGGTTTAACTGTATTCGTCTTTGTAAGTCATTACTTTTAATGTTTAGTCTATTTTCGGTAATATCCATTTGACGCGGCTCGGTACTTATATTTTTCTTGAATGTGCTATTGTACTGTGATACAATTTTATATTGTTGTCTTTTGTAATGTTTAATATGTGCCAATGTATATCTGTTATAATATTTGTTTGTGTTATAGTTTTCAAGATTATAACACAATGTTAACTGCTGTACCCCTATTTGAAGTTTTTATTTATTATGTCTTTTTGTAATTTTTACACATTGTGAATTTTATTCGTATGTCATACACGTGAGAGGTTAAGCTATCTAAAATCCCAGGTATAATTGCAGAAAATACCTGTACAAAGGTTTCATGCGTTTGATTTCTTAGAGCTTTTGACTTCGCAATTGAATTCAAACTTTCGGTTCTGTATTTCCCTGGGAGTCTTCTTCACTTTTTCTTCACTTTTAACGATTAAAGCCACGTATATCAGTTAGATGGTACTTTATCATTTAGTGCATTTGAAAAAAGATCACTTAGCGAACTTTCTCTGGCGATTTTTGACATTATAAATCTGGTGAATAATTATTTTGAGTTTTACATTAGAAAGGTGGTATTATCTAAGCACCTCAATAACTGTTAAAGTCAGACGCTTGTAGTTGTGTATTTGTCTTTTGTTGCTTCATGTATCATAGCTATAGATTGGGTCGTTAGTTTTTCTAAACTGAATTTTTTATCATTGGTATGCTGTGTTATTTTTTGTTCATTTTGTGACTGTCATCTATAGCTATTTTTATTGATTCCTACATCGTTTGATCTCTGTTTGGGAGTTGTCTCATTGAAATAATACCAGATGTTGTTTGCATTAACTGTCTGTTGATTTATTTTTGAACGACAAATGAAGGCAACGAATTGAAATCAGAAAAAAAACAGTTATTGCGTCAGTCTAGAATCGCAGTATAAGGAATGTTCTAAGAATCAAAAAGATTATAAATATTTGTTCACGCTACGAGAAGAGAAACTACTTATGTAAATCTGGCTTTTTAAATCATGTACTTATACAATTCTTTTTTATGTTTCATGACACGACGTTAATGATGTTTTATACTTTTCTGATGACTTGCATCACCTTTGTATTTTCAATTATATAATTCAGTGTTTTCAACAAATGTGTATTTTGATATACGGAAGACGAATATGAACACAATATTTCCATTAAAAGTAGAAATACGGAAGCAACTTTTAGGCATAACTTAATATGTAAATTACTAAGGGTTTAAGCTTCTCTTTGTCAGCTTAATGATGAATATACACAAATGCATTTGGAAAGGCTTTGTTATATTTTATATGCAATCGATTCGTCAAATGCTAACAACATGTTAAAATTATTGTCGAAAGAAAATCCTCTAAGATGTATGAGAAAGATTACAGAATGAATGGCTGTTAACGCCCAAAAGCATGTTCAATGCATTTTTTTAAACGATTCGCATTGAATGTGAAGATACTATACCAACACACTCAACTTATACGTCCATCATTCACATTTATAATGACAGAAATCGATCTAACACATGTTATCCTACAACTACTTTTTGTTTGATTCCAGGGGAACCAGTATTTAATTGACTAAACAATGTCTATCCTTTTGTCATTCTGACATGCAACAGTACTTTTTCGTTTAATTGCAGATAAATAACGTTACTTATCAATGAAAGATTGGAAACGCATTTCACATTCACGCCGAATATAACCTTTTTAACCAAATTAAACAGTATAGTGATAAAGATACCGAATTCTGAGGAAATTTCAAACGGAAAGTCTATACGCAAAAACGCTAATTTCAAATCTCATTCATATCAAATGAATGGATAACAGCTGTTAAATTCCTAACTTAGAACAGGCATTTCATTATGTAGAAAAGGGTGAATTTCGGGTACGTCATAACGCGGAAATTGGAAAAATGGCATGTTGTGTTAAAACAAATTAGTTCCAAACTCGTTATAAATAATATGAAATTTACTAATAATTTTACCAAGTTTTGTCGATATTCATTATGACTTTTAAAAATATATCAGAAAAAATCAGATGTTAAATATGTCTAATTGGTTAAGCATGTTTAACATGAATCATTTGATGTTTTCTTTCAAAAACAATATCATTGATTACAATGTTTGAAGTTCAATATATGTGCATTGTACAATAATTTTATAATGTAGACTTAAAATATGATAAATGTAGTCGTTTACGTTACGTATTGTTATATTGTTTTGCAATGTGATTATGGACTTTCCGAATTGATTTTCCTCTAAGTTCAGTCTTTTTGTGATTATACTTTTTACGCGAATATTCAATCGTCGATTTTTATGTGATCACTCTGGTAAATACGAGACGATTTCTATTGAGAAGAGTATTTTCTAAATTTAATATTGTTTCCATGCGCTGGTATTTTAAAAAATCTGAACTTCGTCTGTCTTCGAAAGCAATTCATTATTATGTTCCGGTGTTTTAACGTTTGACAAACCATCTTCGGCTTTGATTTTGATTTTTTATTTACTATAACGAATGTAAGGAAACAATAGTTTGACTCTATCGCTTTTAACACAAACATACTTTTTTGCTTATATATATTTATTTTATATTTAAATTGTATTTCAGTCGAAAGATTGATGTCACATGTACATCCTTTTCCTGAATAAATGTCAAAATCCTATTGGATGGATATAAAGAAAGTTACAAAAGTAAATGGATTCGTAATCGATGTTTATGGTTTTCCTTTACGCCTACCATGAATATTATTATTAAGTCCAATCATCATATACATTCTTATGCAGGCATTTCTAATACACATATAGTTAGATGATGTGATAGTGTAGATATAGACAATTCTGTGAATTTTGACATATTCCTACTACCGAATGGTAAGAAATTGCTTGTATTTTGGGAGATTTATTGATATAAATGCGTTCATATATTTTTTCAACAGGTTGCAAATTATTTAATTATTTATTTCACATATTGCGTAGTTTTTGGGAAGTTTATGTAAGATGTTCAGATGACAACCGGTAGACATCAATTTAAATATGAGCTCTTAGAAGCTCTAAATAAAAGCAACAGTAGTATACCGCTGTTCAAAACTCATAAATCCATGGACAAAAAACAAAATCGGGGTAACAAACTAAAACCGAGGGAAACGCATTAAATATAAGAGGAGAACAACGACCCAACACCGAAACGCAATACACACAGAAACGGACCAAGCATCAGACAAAATCCCACGAGAATAACACATATAACATCTAAACCAAATACATGAATTTGGGATAAAGACGCATAGCGATATGCTTTGAACTTAAGACAACAAATAGTAATATAACTTTCATATTCTAGTGTTATCTTTTTTATGAAACTTGATAGTAAATACGGAAGAGGAAAAGAGAAAAATCCCAAAATTTCGGTCCATAAAGAGACGATTTAACCTGCTAAAAGCTACAATTGTAACACGTGAAGGTTTTAAGTATAAGTAGTAGTATGTAAAGAAATATTTTTATCAGATTTTAAGCAGTCAATTCTGAAAAACAAAAACCGAATTTATAAGTCAATTGGGTAATTTCATACATACAATTTTTGCAAACATGCCTGTGTTTAAAATCGTCTAGTTCTCAAATTAACCAATTCATGTTAGACATATGGCTAGAGATGATATATTTATGACAAGACTCTTAAACTGACCATTTTAGGCAGACATTGTAATTTTGTTTGAAATACCTGCATATATTAAGATGTGGACTGGACTGCAAGATAAGCTTAACTATTAATGTTCAAATTTTTTAGTATCCAGAAATGCTTTCATTTTGATATCACTAATTTTTGATAACAGTTATACTAATTACATGACAGAAAACATGCACATATGACCACATCCGCTTGTGTTCTATCTTAAAATGAGGGTAAATTTTATATGGCCTTCCAAATAACGTTTCGATCCCTAACATCACTGAAGAGACATTTATTGTCGAAATTCGGATCTGGTGTACACAAAAATTATTGACACCTTATGTTTATGGCATAACATCGTGGCCACAAGTTAAAAGTTTTCTGTTTAGTATTAAATTATTATTAAGATCCATATTGTTACATCTTGTGATCAATTTTATTTGGCAATCGCCAATGGCTGTCAGCAGGGTCAAAGAACATCAGTTGTTCGACCTGATGTTCAAATGCGTTTTGTTTAAATATACTTTTTCACATTTATTTTTTTAGAAAATGTTTTTTTGTGCTGTATTTAGATCCTTCTACAACAAAATTTGTTTTAAATGCAAACGTATAAAATTTGCAGTTTTTATCCAACGCAATCATAGGTTTGAACGTAGTTTTCAATTTAGACTTGTTTATTTAGTATTTAGTATAGACAAATGATAGAACTATATAGTTCGAACAACACATTCTTTTCATAGCACAATCAGAACCACTACTTTTACTTTACAGGTTTTATTAAGAATAATACACAAACAACGTATATAGTTAACTTTTTAAACAAAAAGTAGCAAGAAAACTACGGAGGAAATAACCGATATACATGATATACTAGTACTTCATGAGAACAATATTCTACGACCACAAATTACAAGAATAAGGCGTAGTCTTAAGCCAAACATCATATTGACAATCTTACATTTTCAAAGCTGTGCAATATTAGTGTTTGGTTTTACAATTGACGATTTTGTATAGTTCGTTTTGGCCTAATATAAAGGAGAGATTCAACTATCAAATTTTTTGACAATCTTCACTAGAAAGTGTTTTGTAGAGTTTATATACATACAAAGCCAAATTAAAGAAATTTAAAGTTTGCTCCAATAAAACCGGAGTTCAGATATGTACTGACTGATATAAATAAACAGCTAACCTAAGACAAAAACTGACATGTAACCAATAACAACGTCGGATATCTATTTACATTTTGCGATTAAGTATTATTTTTTATGTGAATATTTTTAATTACAGTTACAACATTACGCTTCAAAATTTTCAACTCAGTTTTAAACAAATTTAAGTAGACAAATAAAAGACAATAATACTAGAAAGTTAAACCTGTTTTTACTAGTTAATTATAGTAATGCGTAGAACTTATCAATTTAACCAGTCGGACAAAAAAGGTCATTGAATTATTATCCCTTATTAAAAAACAACATAAAAGCATTAACTTATATAATAAATATAAATATTAAAGCAACTTGTGCGTTCAAAGTAAGGGCCATACTATTTTTTTCTTTCTTAAAACATTCTTTCTTTTAATTACTTATACCCTACAATGACGATATATTTGTTGGTCCCATTCGGCCATTCAGAGTTTGAAAAGTTAAGGGACGAATACAACCTTTACTTTTGAATTGTGTGGTTTAAATTAAAGTTGTCAAATCGTACCGTTTGACTTAACAGGTTATTCGGATAATCATTTGACCGATTAACCGGTTAACTGGTAGTTTTAGTGGATGTTTGAAAGCCTTGCCTATAGTACATCACAAATGTTCGTTTTTATAATACAATGAATTGAATAAAATAGAGAATCAAAATGGGGAATGTGTTATAGAGAACAAACCAAACAAAGAGCAGATACCAGCCAAAGTACACCCATTGGTCTTCAATGAACTTTGTCCTTTAGTATAAAAAGGCTTGTCTGTGAGGAATACTGACAAAGTTTTACTTTTAATAATCCAATACCACCGTATTTACTATAGCGTTTGTAATATCTTTCTGATAGAAAAGTTGTCTTCTAAACTTTTAACCTACTTTAGTTCTCATTATTTTTATCTTTATGGATTAACAATACCAATCAATAAACTGGACAAATTAAGCACAACGTCGAAAATTTTTGAATAAGGCAATATTTAATGATTTCAATACACATGTATATAAAATCTTTCGAAGTTGAAAAAAGTCCGGTCAAACGAAGGTTAACGTTTTCGGTATTTGATATTCGGTCCTTCCGACGGTTAACTGGTTAACCGGTGACAACACTAGTTTAAAGGTTGTTGATGAGAAAAAAAATCGTATCGGTCGCACAAATATCTATGAACTGTTATTTTCATTTTGAACATCCTTCATCTCATACAATTTCACCTATGAGTTTTGTTTATTAGGAAGCCGTGAAAACGTTAGAATGATTATCATCATTATAAGGTTAGAATTTACAGGTAAGTTAGAAAGAATAAATCTTTTAGTCTTTTTTTTTTATTTCAAATGCTCACATCGATATTCAGAACGTAAATTACGTTTGTATTTTGAATTGCAATGTAACTAATTTTTATTTCGGGAGTCAACCAATGTAGTGGTAGTGTTGTTACGTATATTAAACAATATTTTTTTCTTTTCTTGTAGGTGTTGAATGTATCATGTATATACTTCTTGAACTGTTCATATTGATTCTTCAATTTGATAAAAGGTATATGCAGGTAAGCAAAAGTGATTAACAAAAAAATCAACATATCAAAAGAAAAAAAAACATGAAGCCAAAAACAAAGTGATAATAAAAATGAAGAAAGACCCTATGACAAGACGGAACCGACATACATAGATATAGGAAGATGTGGTTTGAGTGGCAATAAGACAACTCTCCATTCAAATAACAATTTATAAAAGTAAACAACTATAGGTCAAAGTAAGGCCTTCAACACGGAGCCTTGGTTCACACCGCACAACAAGCTTTAACGGGCCCCAAGATTACTAACGTAAAACCATTCAAACCGAAAAACAAACGGTCTAATCTATATAAAAAAATATGCCTGAAAATGGGATTGTGCTTTACAGGAGTTCAACCTAGTTCGTTGCACACCACAGCAGAACTGGAGGATATGCATGCTACTGGGAAGGGTTTAAAAGCAAAGGCGAGGGAATAAAAATGTAAATGACAGAAACAATAGTATAGAGTTTTGTTTTTAGATTAAGTTTCTTATCCTACTTTGTTACCTATTCGTGAATTTTGTACAGGTACTTGATCATGTTACTAAGTGTTTTAGTATAAAAGTATGCTTTGGCAAATTTCGTATATCAAAGCGAGGAATCATTTATTAGATAACAGAAATAGTTTGGACTATTACTTTGTTTCGAACATTGTTCTATATTTATATCCACGTTTAACATCCAACACTTACCGATCGGAATGCTTTAAACGGGTGTATCATTAGTCAACAATATTCAATAGTCCAACGGATATGATATTTTAAAAGGTAAATTTTATTCTATTTAGATGTGCAAATTGATTTGTCCCCATAAAAATAAATATATAGATAAAATTGAAAATGCAAATGGGAAATTTGTCAGAGAAACAACAACCCGACCATAGAAAAAACAACAGCAAAAGGTCACCAACAGGTCTTCAAAGTAGCGAGAAATTCCCGCACCCGGAGGCGTCCTTCAGATGGCCCCTAAACAACTATTTACTAGTTCAGTGACAATGAACGCCATACTAATTTCAAAATTGTACACAAGAAACTTAAATTAAAATAATACAAGACTAAAAAAACAACCAGAGGCTCCTGACTTGGGACAGGCGCAAAAATGCGGCGAAGTTAAACATGTTTATGAGATTTCAACCCTCACCTTATAACTCCAATCAATGTAGAAAAGTAAACACACAACAATACGCACATTTGAAATTCAGTTCAAGAGAAGTCCGAGTCTGATGTCAGAAGATGTAACCAAAGAAAATAATCAAAATGACAATAATACATAAATAACAACATACTACTAGCAGTTAACTGACATGCGAGCTCCAGACTTTAATTTAACTGATTGAAAGATTATGATTTCATCATATGCATATCAGGCACAATCCGTCCCGTTGAGAGTTTAGTATCATACCATGTATTTATGTGACGTTCTTTGAATACACCAACACAAATGTCAAAAGAAAAATAATTCGTTTGAAATTCTCTTTCTCTATCCTTTCCAGTGTTCATACTCTGCTCTAGGTAAGTTTTATATCATTGTATATTTTCATCTCAATAAATTATACAATTTGACAAGCTCACCTGGTTGTCTGAAACCATCTACCTAATTTTTAGTAATTTTTCACGTCGAATTTTTATAATTTTGTGTATTTTATGCACCTTTATCGGACACCGTGGGCAAAGATTTTAAATTGATTTGGTAATAGGGAAATACACAAAAAAGTGTCTAAATCCTCAAAATGCTATTGCACCAGTCTTTACTAACTTTACTGTTTCAGAAATCGGTATTAATTACAGATTGTATATAGTCCCTCTAAAACTACTTCATTCATTTTCCTTGATTACGGGCAATACATATAGATAATTTCACATGTGGAATAACTTGTAGGAAATCAGTTGAACTTTAACCGGACGATAATTTGAATACTTCAACTGATAGGTATACATTGTAGACATTGATTGGTTAACTAGGTAATTTTTGGAAGAAAAGACGAGAGCAAATATGTAATTGTATTAATTCCGCATACATGTACGGACCCATTTCCCATGTTATAACAGGAGATCTTAACATCGTTCGTTATAAGTCCCAACTATGTATTGGCTTCCGAAGCTTCACAAAACACCTTACAAATATAGATTTATTTCGTCTTCAAGCCATTGTTCCACAACTAAATTGTCTATACTTCTTACCAGTACACTTGGGACAATAAAAAACCTGATAATAAAGTGTTCAAATAAGGCTTTCGAAAATAGTGGAATTAATTACTTTTGGAGTGTCAAGAACTCGTTGGAAGTACTTGATAAATTGCATGCTTATATTGGTGATTTTAAATCTGTTCAAAGTTATGATTTTTCTACCCTGTATACCACATTGCCTCACATTTTCATTAAGAAAAAATTCACCCACCTAATTAAATGGTGCCTATCTGAATTTATATAATAATTTTTAGTTTTACCTATTGTAAAATTAAATTCTTTCATTTCACAATTTTGTAAGATCAATATTTAAGTTAGTTATATAGGCTGATTTACACCAGTCAAAACTAAATTTGAAGGTCAATAGATATAGGAAGATGTGGTGTGAGTGCATTTATATATATGCAATATATAGGTGCAATATGCACCTGTCCTAAGTCAGGAATCTGATGTACAGTAGTTGTCGTTTGTTTATGTAATATATACGTGTTTCTCGTTTCTCGTTTTGTTTATATAGATTAGACCGTTGGTTTTCCCGTTTGAATGGTTTTACACTAGTTATTTTGGGGCCCTTTATAGCTTGTTGTTCGGTGTGAGCCAAGGCTCCGTGTTGAAGGCCGTACTTTAACCTATAATGGTTTAATTTTTGAATTGTTGTTTGGGTGGAGAATTCTCTCATTGGCACTCACACCACATCTTCCTATATCTATATAAAGAAACAGAGAATACGCAAATATGCGAACAAAGACCAAAGGACGACTAGAGATTAACAGTGGAACAGTTTTCAACATAGCGAGATAATTCCACATTCAGCGGCGCAGTTCAGCATCCTTAAACAATTGATATATTCTTATTAAGGGAATAATCTATTTTTTGCTTAAGGACCACTCTGTTTACAGGAGGAATCGTAACTACCATTAACAATGTGGTCGGATATTGTTGCGAAAAGTCGACACGTGACCTCTTTAATCATAACAAAGTTTTATATGGCTTCCATCTGGTCTTTAAAAACCTCAGACCTAAATACATTAAATGAATAATGAACGGTATATACAAACTAACTTGCAAAGTAAAAAGACTTTTATCTTTTCTGAAGGAATTGATATATTTAAAATATTTTAACTATTAAATTCTTCCAAGATCTAACTCACAATAAGAAAAATCACAAAAATATTGATCTCCAAGGAAAATTCGAAGCGTAACGTTCCTCATACAACGGAAAAATCAAATGATATAAAACATCAAATGAATGAACAACAACGGTCTCATTCCTGACTTGGTACAGGCATTCACATTTGTAGAAAATGGGGGATTGAACCTGATTGTTTTCGTAAATCTTGTTGAATAATGTAACAAAAGACAAACTCAGATTTTTATTGTAGGAGAAGTCATAAGTGTTCCAACTTTTCAGCAGTTTGGAACAGTGTTCAACGGTAGAGCAATTTCAAACCAGCCGTTGAAATCAGAAGTTATACACAGTAATGGTGTGAAAGCGAAAGTTGACTGTGCAAATGCGTGTGGGGGAACAATTGACTGTAAAATGTTTTCTATTTCCTCACAGACTAAGCTTTGTGACATGTTTGAACAGACTATAAAGCTTTGTGACGCAAATATCACGGATCCAAATAGTTCAATATATCTCCTTTTATGACAATGTATGAACAGTTTATGGTTATCTGAATTCTTAACTATTCCCACAGTTTAAACGCATTTTATAACAATTTTAAACCAGTTGATCTCTATCATTTCGGCGGGTGTTCTGTTTATTTGTTTATTATTTCACTATACAATTGTTGTCCTACTTGTTTGCCGAATACATGACGACAAAATGCAATGAAGATTGATTTGTACATTGGAAACTTAATTATATATACTGTAGTAATGTATATTATCTATTCTGAATTCATTCTGAAAGTATTTTACGTTCATTTCATATACAAAATACCTTACATGTAGCTACGAGTGACCCGAGAGAAGGTCTCATCGTGTTTTACCCATCTTTAAAGGAATGAAGATTTTATTATATTGTATTTAGACATTTTCCTATAATATTGACAGTTACCACTATCAATTCATGGTGTTTTTTGTGTATCATTTCTCGAGCTGTCTGGACACTGGCTTGACATATATAAGAAAATTTAAATGAATTATGAAATTCATGACGCACTATTTGCGAAATGTTTTGAAAATATGACAGTTACATTCTCGTTGAGTTTGATGAATAGTACACCACTGGTAATAAAAAGAAACAAAGCAACACAAAATAGAACAATAAGTAAAAACAAATGCAATTGCTTTTTGTATCCTTAAGGAACACATTATTTAACACAATAGATAAAGAGAACCCTGTATTATGAGCTTTACGATAGACTGGTTAACATAGAGAAGAGAATTCAAAAACATCTATTTAGGAGATAACTGTATTGTATTTTAAGCTTGGCCTTTGTAGATTTTACTGTCGCAATTTGAGTTTACCTAGCGACGCGGAGCGGACAAAATATACCACCAAGCGACTTTAGACATAAGACACCGTTATTGATCATTAGAATAGCACAATACCTTGTAATCCCTAATCTTTAAGAAATAAACATGCACTTAACTGGTAAAGACTTAAATTGAAGTCTTTGATCATTAGTAGATATAAATGAACTGCAAGAGGAATAATGGAAAAAATCAATTTCATTTGATATATAGTATGACATAGATAATCAATTAAAAAGATAGCAGGATTTGTACAACGTCGTATGTAATTGCAATTGTATGTACATCCGTATCCAACTCCTTGTTTTAATTATCTTTCCCGTGACCCTAGTGTAGTTCATTTAAATTAAACACAGTACTCGGATATTTTGTCAAAATCAACCATTGATTAAAACAAAATATTTAAGAGTCCGATCACTACTTTTGTATCAACATTTAACGCGCCAATTGAAAGAGGGCCAAAATAACACACCATAAACATCACATACTCCGGCGCCTATAATTTATAAATTTATATGTACGATCTGTGAAAATTTTAAAAAGAATATGAAATTGAGAAAGGATATTGCTAATGTGTCAAAGCGACAACAACCCGACCAAAGAGCAGACAACAGCCGAAGGCCACCAATTGGTCTTCAATGTAGCGAAAATTCCCGCACCCGTAGCTGTCCTTCAGCTGGCCCCAAAGAAATATGTATACAAGTACAGTGATAATGGACGTCATACTAAACTCCGAATTATACACAAGAAATTAAAATCAAAAATCATACAAGACTAACAAAGTCCAGAGGCTCCTGACTTGGAACAGGCGCAAAATTGTTGCGGGTTAAACATGTGTATGAGATCTCAATCCTCTTCATATGCCTCTAGCCAATGTAGAAAAGTAAACGCATAACGATACGCACATTAAAATTTAGCTCAAGAGAATCCGAGTCCGATGTTAAAAGATGTAACAAAAGAAAATAAATAAAATAACAATGATACATATATAACAACAGACTACAAGCAGTTACCTGACACGCCAGCTCCAGACCTCAATTAAACTGACTTAAGATTATGTCTCCATCATATGAGTATCAGACACAATCCCTCTCGTTAGGGCATTAGTATCATGCTATCATAAAATTATGAAAAGAACATAACCCGTTTCATGCCAACAACTGTTATTTTTTAAATAAATGTGTTTAGTTTCGATGCAAAGACCCTACAAATGAATCAATATTAAAGCCAGAAAACTACATCAGAAAATACATGCACCGAGACAGGAATAAGATAGTCGTTTCCCATTCGTTTAAAGTGATCCATCATTTGACTATGCATTTGAATACGTGCTTTGGGTCCGTTTTTTTCCTGAGAGTTAGGTAATTTTGTTATTTTCCTTTTTATAAGTGAAAGCCATGTGAATCAAAGCGATGATTTTTGTTCATTTAGATCTTTTGGAAAATGATCGCAGAGAAAACATTTTCCGGATTTTTTTCGACATTATAGGTCTATTGGAAATTTTTTACTTCCACATGTTTAATATCTGTTCAAGTCAGCCGTTCATTGTTTCGTATTTGTCGTTTGTTGCCGCCTGTTTCACACTTTTCCTTTTAAACAGATCAGGTTAGTAGTTTTTCTGGGTTAAATTTTATGATATTTTATATGCAATATTAGTTTGTGTTATCCGTCCGTCTGTCCGTCCCATGAATGCAGGTAATTAATTCATAAATTTGATTGGCAAAAAACAATCACATGATAAAAGTTATATACATGTATATGCTAAATTAAACCAAAACCTCCATTTCGTGGTATCCTCGCATAAATAAAATTATTCAAAAGATATTTTATACGATCCCGGTGTTGACGAGCAAATACATAAAGACAAACAGTAAATTGAATCTAAAACAACCAATAGAATCTATGACATGTAATTAAATTAAAGAGAATATAACATGTGAATCTTAAAAATGGGCATCAAGTTTGTTTATTATTGTGATTATAAATTATATAAATGATTGTTTTCAATTGTAGAGGAAGTCATAAGTATTCCAAGTTTTGAACAGTACTAAATAGCCAAAGAATTCCATACATAATTTATGCAAAATTAGAAATAATTTCTATAAAAGAGGTCTTGAGAAGCATTATTATGACCACAAATGGCAACTTACTATAAATAATAATAAAGACATGTTATCATCTTAAATATGTTCAAAACATCTTTTTATGTTTGAAATCTTTTCAGTCTCGGCAAAGGTGCCATTGTGGTAATGATCCATACTCAGATCTTGCAATCCACCCAAATGTCAACGATTCAGAATGTAGTACACCGTGCTACAGAAACACGTCACTAATGTGTGGTGGGGAGTGGAGACTATCTATATATCGTATTAGTACGGTTGAATTATTTCGATATTTTAAGCTTACATTATATTGCACATTTACAGAACAACTGTGTTAAGGACGTTCGCTTCTCTTATTTTTCGAAATACTCTACTGTTATCCAAGTAGTGCAAATACAAAAGTTCCGAAAAATGCCCGATTAGCTTTTTTTTCATAATTTTATTGCAACTAATTTAAAATTAATTAGAAAACAATTTTTGAAAATCTTTATACTGCGTTCAAACGATTCGATTCGCATTCGAGTTTCAAGTCAAAACGTAAATTTCTACTGTTCGAACGTCATTAGCCTTTCATTCCCATTATCAGTTAATTAATTTCAATTTGATTCGAATTACAATTAAGAAAGTGTCCACACCACAGTTTAATTTGAATTAAAACGAATGAACTATTGTCTAATTGGCAATCATACCACATCTTCTTTTTTTTTTTTATATAATTCGAACTAATGATAACGCATTTCTTATGCAAATTGGGTAAAAGGAATTAGCAAATCTTGATTATAAAAAAAAAGTGCGTGAACTTAATTAGCGAAATCGATTCGCTTTTGATTCGAAGTACATGTGGACGAGGCATTTTAAAATCTTTGTTTTTTTTCATAGATGTTGCACGAAAAGGGTGTCAATGATAAATGATGAAAAATCTACAGATCATTATGTCCCTCTAAACTTTCAATTGATTACAATTTTTTTATCAATATTCTGTTAATCTATAATTACATTCTTTTGAAAAGCTTGCTATATTGAACAGAGGAACGAAAATCCTTAAAAAATTTCGTATTTGGCTAACATGTTTGGTGCTCAATGCTCTTCAACTTCGTACTTTATTTCGCCTTTTAAACAATTGTTGATTCGAGCGCGCGTCTGTCTGGCGAATATATTAAATTCTGGTATTAAGGATGAGTATTGTTTTAAGTTGGTTTATTATTGTTATTATAAATTATACAAAATTATTGTTTTCAATTGTAGAGGAAGTCATAGGTATTCCAAATTTTCAACAGTTTGGAACAGCATTTTATGGAAAAAGTATTTCAACACTGCCAACGAAATCCGAGGTTATTAATAGAACTGGCATAACAGCAAAAGTTGACTGTGCGAAGACGTGTGGAGAATCAACTGACTGTAAATTGTTTTCTATTTCGTCACAGACTAAACGCTGCAATTTGTTTGAGAACACCACACAGCTTTGTGATGCTACTATTACGGATCCACATACTTCAGTACATCTCCTTTTATAAACAGTTTGTGTAGTTTAATAATTCAGCTATCCTCCCAGTTTTATAACATTTTATAACAATGTAAATTACACCAGATGCACTCTATCGTTTTGAGGTACAATAATCTTATTTGTTTTTTTTAATGTGCAATTTGTGTTTTACTTTTCCGACAAAAATGTGGCATAGAAAGACCATGGAGATAATGTTGTACATTGGAACCCTGATTTAGATATGATAGTAGCAATATTGATCGTAGTAACAGTTTATGTTTTCATGTTTTTATTATCTTATATAAATTCATTCTTGAAGCATTGTACGTTTATTTCAGAACAAAAAAAGACAATCATGTAATCAGGAGTGGCCCGATTGATGGGTGTTGCGTTCCTTTTCCCTTTGAAAAGAATAAAACAAAATATTGAATTGTTTTGACATCATATATTGTACATATTCACTATTACACTTTTTTGTGAAAACTGTATGAATAGAAATTATTCAAACAATCAAACACTGATAAGGAAAACAATGCAGCACCATACTCGATTATGTTCATGATTATGTTAGTCAAACTGTCTTCGAATTGGATGACTAATCAATCAATGGTAATAGAAAAAATTGAAAAGAAAATAACCGACATTTTTGTATTAAAAAAACATTCACATCAATTACAATATATTATCGCTATTTTGTGCATTTTTCGTTTGATCCTTTTTTATGATAATTTTCATATCATGCTACTCGATTGAGATGGAAAAATTATCGCTAAAAAATTTAGCAGGCACGTGGCGTTGCTAACGAAATTGGGATGAAATTGACAACGTCGTCATAGGTAAAATAGCGATCAACAGATTATCATTGGACATATGTTAATTCATGTCAGCACAGATGTGCGTGTACCCTACTATTTAATACGGTAATAAATGTATACAGGTTCTTGTGCAGGAAAAGCTGATCTAAGATGAATGGATCTTTTTCTTTTAAAGTTAATTTTGTTTGAAAGCTACTTACGTATTCAAGCATTTTCCAAAGTTTTGGGTTTGAATGTTCCTGATGAAGGTAAATCACGAAAACACTTTGGACACACCAATTCATTAGATGTTGTTATAACCTTTTGGCATTTGGTAAAAACTGCTGCTAGACTGCTAGCCTTGGGTATCATTTTGTCGGGATTAAGCGCATTGGTACAGGATGTTTAATACATTTACTTAAATTATCTGTTGATAAATTTCGAAAGGATTTCACAACTGAGGATCTTACACCCAAAATGCAAATTCACCTAAGAAAAGGTCCCCGTAAATTCAAATTCAAAGTCATTCATTTGTTTTAAATTGATGGGTTTGAGCGTTCTGGATGACGGTAGATCTAGAGAAGCACAGCAGACACACGAACGTTTTAATATGAGTTATTTTTCATTTAAAATCCACATTTAATTTCGAGTTGTCTCTCCTTGTACTAATTGAATTGGAAATAATGTATTAAGGTATTTAAACATTAGCTTTGAATACCGTCAATTAGTATATTAAAGATTGATGTGATATTGTAGTTAGGTATTTAAACTTTGAACCTGGTTACCGTGACTATTTACTTCCTTGTTATTGAATACACACAACAAAAAAAAACACACCTCCAGTAAACACAGGTAATCATATGTATATGTCATACATTTTAAGATATATTTATTCATTCAGATAGTATATTTCTTTCAATATTTTTGTTTTTCATAAAAAAGCCAGATTGAACAGGCAAAATGTTGAACTATATCATTCAATTAATTTTTTCATCTGTGATAACAAATTTTCCAATCTTGCTGAATAATGAGTGAGTAACATTAAAAGAGAGAAGTTAAATGATATTATTTTGTAAAAAAAATTACTAGGAACTTGTGCGATCTAAGCTTAAGACAGAACAATAATGTATTGACGTTTGTTCATCGTTAATGGATACCATTTTGTCAGCTTTATTTGATTAAACGTATTTATCTAATTTTGTTAATCTGAGTGGGTTTTCTTGGGGCAGTTTTCCCCAATAAGAAGATATCAACTGATTGCTGAAGTGCTACAAAAACAAACGTTCGCATACATAGAATCAGACTATTCCATAACAACTGCCATATGCCCGATTTAGTACGTTTTTAAGAAAACAAAAATGCTGAAATGAGCCTGGTTGTGTGGCTAGCTAAACTTACAGCTTGTATTGTAATGCTTGAAAAACCACTACGATGACAAGATTACTTGACAGGACTACAATACAAACAAACGAAAGAACACTCGAGACAGAAAAAACATATTTAAGGAATGACTGTAATATCTTTTCTGTCTATGAAGAAATAACATAAAAAATTTGGTGCACACTGAATAATGCGCGCAGCGGGTTATTAAACAGTGTGCCCAACATTTTTTTTTATGTTATATCGAATAGACAGAAAAAATATTACAGTCATTTCTTATAATTTAAACTTAAATTCCATTTTAAACCGTAGAATACCATGAAAAAAACGTTGATGACGTCACGGTCACATGACTGAATTATGCCTTTGGGTTCATAACAAAATAACGTCAGCCAATCAGGAGATGCGCTATATCCAAAATTAAATTATTTATTAATAATATGATAGTAATGAAATATTAAAAAAAAAGCAGCATGCAATCTCACTATACTATCAATCATCTGAAAAGTCGAATCAATAATTGATTCAGTCATGTGCAGTCTTTTAGTCAATTTGTCGGCTCATCCACTATAAGGGTTAATTAAGCACTGTTTCTGAAAAGTTTCTGACAGTTTATTATGTACGGTTCCATAGTTTCTCAGACAATTCAATATGGTGCTGATGTGTACATGTAAATACTAGACATAACAGGTCTTAAATGACTGGAGACGAATTTTGTAAACAGTATTTGATTACTCGTCATGAATTTGAATGTGAATTAGTCTGTAAATTGACTGAAAGGATTGGAATGACCTGATGATTTATTGCTCAATCGTAAAAGGTGTTCATATCAGATTGACCTTTTCAGAACAACATTTCGTTACTTGATACAAAAAGTAAAATCACAAAAATACTGAACATAGAAGAAAATCAATTCGGAAAGTTCATAATCACATGGCAAAATCAAATTACAAAACACATCAAAAACGAATAAACAAGAACTGTCATATTCCTGACTTGGTACAGGCATTTTCAAATGTAGAATATGGTGGAATAATCCTGGTTTTATAGCGTTAACCCTCTCACTTTGATGACAGCCTCATCAAATTCCGTTATATTTACAATGATGCGTTAACTTAACCGACACAATAAATAAAATAGTCAAAATATGCGTACAGCAGTCATCGTCGTGAAACAATTTTAAAAAGAACAATTTAACATACCACAAAAAACATCTATCTACAAACACAATGTACCGTTTTACAGATAGACATGTCGTCATGTTCTATGCAAGATATTATAGAAATATTCATTCTTTTCGAATGGAGTCTCATATTTGTATTTCATTTATATTGACAGATATAATGTGTGACTCTTCCGACAGTACATTTTGCGGAATTTGTAAAGTTCGTCATATTACAAAAGCATCCGCTTATTGGTGTCCTGAATGCGACGAAGGGTTATGTACAGAATGCCATGATAATCATCACAGTATTTCGAAAGCCACACGAACACATGGTGTCATTTCTATGAAAAGATATAGAAAACTTCCCCCATCCATTGCAAATATCTCAAATTTCTGCACGGAGCATGATATGAAATTGGAAAATTATTGCCCTCATCATAACAAACTATGTTGCCCGGCCTGTATTTCTACTATTCACCAAAATTGTGTTGGTTTGCAGCTTCTTGGGGATGTTCTAAAGAATGCCAAGTCATCAACTTTATTTGACTCCATTGAGATGAGTATCAAAGACATAAAAACCAACATTGATGCAATCATAAAGGATCGCATAGATGATCTTACCAGGTTTCTTCATCAACGAGAAAAATGCCAGAATGAAGTCAAACAATTGAGGATAACAATAAACTCTCATTTGGACGAACTAGAACAACAGATACAGACAGAACTCAATGCTGCCGAGATGGAAGTAAATTTAAAAACAAACAAACTGGTAGCTAATCTTTCACAGAAAACAAAATATGCTGATCACTTGCAGGACAGCATAACATCCGTCAAGCAATATGGATCAAATCTTCAGGCATATATGGGGGGTAAACTAATTGAAGCTGATGTTGAAAAGGAAGAAAAGTATCTCCAGACTTTACTAAAAGATGGAAGCCTTCAACAAAATATCTTGAAATGCAAAATTGATGATACCATAGTGAAATTATCATCGATAACAACCTTTGGATTCATATCTATAGAATTAGGGTCGTTATCAGTTATTTTGAAAGCAGAAAGAGAAAAACAGGCACAGATTTTAACAAAAATTCCAAAATCTATCAAAAGGACTGATGAAAAAATCAAACTTACTTGTGCATCAACAATTGAAATGACAGATGCTTTGTTTAAGGACTCTGACATCCGTGGTGCCGTTGTTTTATCTAACGGACAAATTACATTTGCAGATTGCAGTCAACGGAGGATAATCATACTCAATTTTGATGGTACGCTTGCAAAAACATTATCAGTTACTAGTGGGCCGTTTGACATTACCATCATTAGTGATAAAACAGTAGCCATATCCGCCATTCGTGCCGTTCAAATTATCGAAATCGACTCTGGGAATATTATAGAAAGTATTAAAACAAAAGGTGAATGTCAAAGCATAGATTACTACTTCGCAAAAAGAATGATAATATGTTATGTTAAATCAAAGGGAATTCAATCGATTCAATTATTCGACAAGACAATTTCCACAATTGTAAAAGCGAAAGGTGACTCAATGTCTGGTTCGATCTACATTGCTGTCCAAGGTGAACATATATACGAATCCAGAGCAGAACAGCATACTATTACATGTTATACCGTAACTGGAGAGAAACAGTGGGTGTTTAGCGACTCAAACTTGCTGGCTTATCCTTTGGCAATTTCTCTCGATGAAGATGCAAACGTTTTTGTTTGTTCTTACTATACAAACAATATAGTTTTTCTGTCGTCAGATGGGGCAAATGGTAAAGAGATTCTAACATTTGATGATAGAATATCGCGTCCATGCGCTTTGTTTTTTGATACAAAGAGGAATAACCTGCTTTTAGCAAAGATAAGTGGACCAGCCATTGTTTATAACGTTTCATAAAAGGGAGGAAATGTATTATGTTGTCTAATATCTTAATTTAAGGCATTTGCGACCATATTATGTTTAGACGAAAATCAGTTCGATTTATTGGACAACTATCCGTCCGACTTTCGTATTTAAACTGTATCATAAGTTGTGATCTCTTGTCATAACTTTCTGAATATGTAGTTATATTGGTTTGAATGTCTGTTACTGATTATCCGGTGATATAATTCGTATCAAAGTGCAACTTACAATTTAAACTAATTTAGTTTGAATAAAAGACAATACTTTCTGAATTGCGTTGAAATTCTGACAGTTTATTATAATGTTTTATATACTTCTTGAAACTATTCAATATTCAGTTGTTTTCTAATAATCATTATCTATATTCTTGTTTATATAAATGCTAAACATTATTTTAGTCCTATGTTCAGACTATAATTATTCGGAATAATGCACCGTTTGTTCGATAAACAATACAAGTTGAATTAATCATACATTAGAGGCGAAAGATAATAAACTGCCAATGACATGGGAAATAATGCAAAAATGGGGAAAATACAACAATAGTATACAAACGAAAGATAAAATATATGCATTAAGGATTTCGAACAAGAAGCCAACCGAAAACCGGGATAGATACCTGTGCTCTGGCGAAAGGGTAGCCATGCAAAGTGGGAAAATGAAAACCACACCATATCAACAAGACGTATTGTGCTGTCAAAAACACAAACAATATTAAAAAAAGTTTCAACAATGACAAACGATTTGAAGTAAGAGATGTCACGCTAGGGCAAGAAAAAGATCTTTAAGACTATTCAATCAAATCACACACACACACACAACAATTTTCAATCTACCAAGATCGGGAAAGTCGACTTCAGTTATTTTATACAATATAATTATCTAAACCTATACACAAGCTTTCATCAAAACAATCGATTCCAGTATTCAACAACACAATGTCCACAATCGTAAAAGCAAGAGGTGACTCACAGTCTGGTTAGATATACGTTGCAGTCCAATGTGACAGTTATAAAAATTAACCTATATCAAATAGGGATTCGCTTTAATTTCATTATTGAAATTTAATATGGTTAAATGAAATAAAGTGTTCTAGTTCAAAGCTGTCTTTAAGTTTAAAACGTTCTTCTCGAACACTGGTGTAGTTTTATAGATCTGAGTAGAAACTGCAAGCTTTTAAATACCGAATAAATCGTGAAATGTATATCCAATATGCAGTTGAAGTTGGTGTATCGTACTATAGTGTGAAAAATAAAATTGATAATTTACAAGAAACAAAATCGTCTCATTTGTCATAGATTCTGGTACAAAGATGACCATGTATATATGGTATAATCTAAAAATGAGGCGGATGGAGCCGTTTATTCTGTTTTTTTAATTTATATTTCTGGGGGATTTATAAAGGAAACCAAATAAGACAACTTGTAATTGTTTAATTGACACCAGCTGTCAAATTCTTGTTTACCGATTTGACTCAAATTCTCATATTTGAATTAAACCATACTAAAATGTATATCCAAATTACAATAATTCTAAAATAGACGAAAAATAAATCAAGTCCTCGATAATGTATATCAGAATTTTTTAGTGGATTTGAATCTAGACACCTCTTATTAACTATCGAGATGACCTCCGAATACATGTACTGCCGACAATCACAGTTGTACAGGTCTGATAGATTTCATGTGATAGGTTAAAAAAAGCAATTAATGTTTTTACCGGAATAAGAATGATTTTTTTGTGGATATAATCAGTCAACGAAATGGTTCGACTTTGTTTCTCTTTCAATGTTGACATTTTCCCCCTTTAGTGGCTGAACATGAATTATGCATGCGTAACTAATCCTTATTTAATATGTTTAATTGAAGGTCACATTTATACGAAGTTAATGTGTTCAAATTATTTACTAGCAAGGGAATAGTTCTACAGCGATATTTATTTACTTATTTTGACAGAATTGAACCTAATTGTCAACTTTAAATGAAATAATATTTCTTTAGAAAATCCAACCAAACGAGATCATACCCTTTTTTCATATCTCGTAGCCAGTACTCCATTATCATGGATAGCATATCATCAATATATCTAAATGTGAAATAAAATGACCTACCTTAATTCGTTGATCTTCTAGTTTTTGATAGTTTTGCTTGTGTCTGAAGGAAATCTGATTCGTATGAAATTAAGAAAAGGTCGGCAAAGGGAGGCGCACAGTTCGTTCCCATATGAATGTCCAAATTTAACAAATATGTTTTCAATCAGAAATTCCAGCATTCTGATCTCTTGGTCTTTAAATTTGTAAAGCATGTTTTACCGTTTTGTTCTCTTTTAACGCATATGCCGTATCGTATCCAAACGTTATAAATTAATTGCTTATGCTACCATTTTTATGTTTAAAAGCATTGTGGATTATTTCTTTAAGACAAGCTTTTATAAACAATATAATGACACAAACATACACAGATTCACGGATCCAAAAACAATTATATCAAACATGATTTCTACCTATCGACAAGCATTTTCTTAATTCATATTGAACATTGTTTTTTTTAAAAATAACTATAGTCTGTTGTTTTTAACGTTGATGAAACATATTAATATAAGAGAATTATAGTTTATGTTACTTTTATAGATTTGCTAGGTTAGTTTCATAATCCATTTTACCTTGATAAAGTTATACAGTTTAATGTCACAGTTTGATCATAAATTGATATTGACCTATGGGAAGAGAATAACTAAGGTTAATATCAAACCTTGCAGTTTTAATGTTTAATTTTTGATTTACTCTTTCTCATGAGGATGATACCACTTTACCAAAACTAGGGCCTTTAAATATCCCTTCTGATACTTTTTTTTTAGTATACCATCTTCTAAACATGATTGTACACACACTGCCCTAGTACACCAATACCAATGTTTAATTTTTCAAATATGTTATTCCTGTTTTAGATCTTTAAATTTGGACGGTGACATATAGTTGTTAATTCCGTTGGCATATGGTGTCTATATAATTGCTTTATTGGCAATCTTATTATTTTTGTATGTGACATATAAAATGAAAAGATATAAGAAGATGATATATGAGTGCCACTGGAACAACTTTCAATCACATTCATAATGCGTATAAGATAAGTAAATATAATGATGATTTAAACGATCGAAGATTTTATTTTGGGCATGTCTAATATAGTTTTAGCTCTGAACATATAAAATAAGATTTATATCCGCTTTTTGAAGTTAACGGTTTAGCAAGATAAAACAAAATATATAAACGATAAAGTTTTCATGTGTTGTTCTGCATGTATGTTAGATATTTACCTACTTTAAAATATGAATGCACAGTTTCAACATACATTTATCAAACTGTTAAATTATTTAACTGCTGCGATACATGTGTTATGATTTAACAACCCTATGTATTTTAAGATAACTGATAACAACCTTTACTTATGAGTACAGGTTTGTATAACATATCATTGAAATACAAAGTACACGTTGCAGTTAATGTAAGGTAAGATGAATATTTTAAAAATAAATTTTTAGACTTAATTTGGTGAACAGATAACTAAAACATGCAATGCATGTATGTGCGTGTACCATGTCAGGAGCCTGTAATTGAATGGTTGTCTTTTGTCGATGTGTTACATACTAGTATTTGTTTTTCATTCATTTTTGTATATAAACTCGACCGTTAATTTTCTCGTTTGTATTGTTTTACATTTATCATTTCGGGGCCTTTTGATAGCTGACTATGCGGTATGGGTTTTGTTCATGGCTGAAGGCCATACGGTGACCTATAGTTGTTAATGTTTGTGTCATTTAAGCTCTTGTTAAAAGTTTTCACACTGGCAGTTATACAAATTCTTCTTTTCTAAATGTAATTTATTATAACTATCAACGGGATTTAACTCGTCTGATAACATTGGTGAGTATACATGTTTTTTTCAGTTATCTTCTGATTTTGTCTATGTCGAAATGTACTTGCAATGCACAAGTAATAACACTCATCTGATAAAATTAAGAATGAAACTGGGGAATAGGTTCAAGAGTCAACAACCTAAACAAAGAGCAGATTAAAGCCGAAGGCCACCAATGGATTTGAGATTAGACATTATTAATTCACAATTATATTAGTAAACGTGCAAATGCATGTATTTCGTCACAAGTCTTTTAGATTTTGTGAATACAGATTTTAAAATATAAACATACGGTAGAATTCACATGTGGTGAATTGTGCTTGGATAAACATGCTTACACACATATTTTGTACTGATAAACATTACACAAATTTGTGAATAAAGAGCATTGATATTTTTTGTTATCATTTGTGACATCAACAAATTCATTTTACTGTTATTCCTTCTATTAAGATATGACTACAAGAAGTGAAGAATATTGTGTTATCTGTCAAGCCCGTGAAATTCGAAAGGACGCGAACAATTGGTGTTGCGATTGTGGTGAAGGACTATGCCTTGATTGTCATGATATTCATGTCAATTCCAAATTATCCAGCAACCATGACACTATTCCGATTGAAAGTTACAACCAATTACCATCATTTATAGCAAGAATCGTCAATTATTGCGAAGCCCATAAAATGAAATATGAAAACTATTGCCAGTACCACGACAAGGTTTGTTGTCCCGCGTGTATTGCAGTTGATCATAAAAGCTGTACTGATATAATGCTCCTTCAAGATGTCATAAATGCGGTAAAGACGTCTGCCTCATTAAGCACTACTGAATCAAATGTTAAAGACTTACAAAGCAACATTGATCACATACTAGCAGATAGACAACAAAATCTTGACACTATCAATGAAGAACGTCAGAGATATCAGAACGAGATAACACAGGTACGAACTAAAGTAAATGCATATCTAAATACACTTGAACAAAAGATACTCAAAGAATTGGAAACAGCCCAGAATAAAATAAAAGGAGACACCAAGAACTTAATTACAGAACTATTAGAAAAAACAAAAGTCGCAAATACCTTAGCTGAGGAAATTGTGGCAATTAAAAAGTATGCAACAGAGTATCAAGTATATATTGGAAGCAAATTAATTGAAAACAAAGTTGAAAAGGAAACAATCTACCTTCAGTCCCTATTGCAGGAAGGAAAATTGCCTCAAAATCATCTGAAACTGATCATGAACCAAAAATTATCAAATATTGAATTAAACATTAGAACCTTTGGAAATGTCGAAACAAAACTAGGAGTAACGTCAATCATTTTAAAAAGAAGAGAAACTAAACAAGCTCAGATTATGTCAAACATTCCGAACATCAACAACATAAAGATATCTTATGCACGACAAATCAATTTACCGATTAGCAAGTTTTGGAGCTTGATTTATAAAAGCTTTGAGCTCCAGGAAATCATTGTTCTGCCTGATAGAAAAATGATATTGGCTGATAGTTATTACAAGATACTTCTTGTTGTTAATAACGACGGGAAGATGGAAAAGTCAATATCGTGCGCAACAATCGGGAATGGACCTTTTGGCATCACATATTTAGAAAAGAATTTAGTTGCAATTTCAACATCACGTGGCATTCTGATTGTAAATCTTGAAACGGGCACTTTTGTGGGAAGTATAGAAACTAATGGAGAATGTCGAGGAATAGCATATAACAATGGGGCTTTTATATGCTGGGTGAAATCAATTGGTATTCAGTCCATTCAGCGGTCGAACTTTAGTACCAAGACATTAGTAAAAACAGAGGAAAGCAGTGATGGACTTAGAATCGCTGTCAAAAGAAATAAGATATATGTAACTCATTTTTCTAATGACGCCGTAACTTGCTACACATTGGAAGGGAAGCAACTGTGGCAGTTCAAAAATGAATCTATTTTGAAACGTCCAACGGGAATAGCTGTAGATAACAACTATAATGTTTTCGTTAGTGCATACAAATGCATCATTTGTTTATCTTGTGACGGAAAGAAGTTTAAAACATTTTTTTTCGCAAAAGAGGGCTTCAATGACCCTTCAGCATTATATTTTGATTATATAAATAATGATTTAATTGTTGCTTATAAAGACCAGCCGGTATATGTGTATCATATCACATGAAAAATTATGACGTTTCTCTGAAATGACTTTTTATTTGCATTTTTCAATTTTAGGTTTATTGATCTTACTCTGACATTATTAAAAGCAAGAAACGAATTAAGAAAGTGATAAATAAATGAAAACCTAGCATTAAGCATACCTCTTTTAGTTTACGCCGTTTTAAATGCTTCATCGAGGAGTACTTAATACGTCTGACAAGAAGTCTCATCACTTGTGGACTTTGTTTTTCAACCACCATGGGGTTAAACATACTAAGTTTGAAAAAAATATTGTAGCTTATGAAGAATTCGGTGCAATTTAGAGCGTGCCATATTATATAGAGACTAAACAAGGTTTAACCCCGCCACATTATTTATTTATGTGCCTGTCCCAAGTTAGGAGTCTGTAATTCAGTGGTTGTCGTTTGTTTATGTGTTACATATTTGTTTTTCTTTAAATTTTTTTACATAAGTAAGGCCGTTAGTTTTCTCGTTTGAATTGTTTATCATTGTCTTATCGGGGCCTTTTATAGTGACTATGCGGTATGGGCTTTGTAAATTGTAGATGTTAATGTCTGTGTCATTTTGGTCTTTTGTGGAAAGTTGTCTCATTGGCAATCATACCACATCTTCTTTTTTTATATTTACAGATGTACTTTAACCACTTGACCTTTGTTTTATATCTTGAGCTACCATGATATGTAGAGATTTATATGGAACGCCATGACTGCCTTATGTTAATGATCAGCATTATATTCAGTGCTCACAACATTATATTAAGTGTTCACACCATTATATGCAGTGCTCACAACATTATATAAAGTGTTCACAACATTATATTAGGAGCTCACAACATTATATTAAGTGCTCACAACATTATATTAAGTGCTCACACCATTATATAAAGTGCTCACAACATTATATGCAGTGCTCACAACATTATATTAAGTGCTCGCAACATTATATTAAGTGCTCACAACATTATATTAAGTGCTCACAACATTATATTAAGGGATCACAACATTATATAAAGTGCTTACAACATTATATAAAGTGCTCACAACATTATATGCAGTGTTCACAGCATGATATGCAGTGTTCAGACCATTATATTACGTGCTCACAACATTATATTAAGTGCTCACAACATTATATTAAGTGCTCACAACATTATACGCAGTGGTCCAAACATTATATGCAGTGATCACAACATTATATGAAGTGCTCACAACATTATATGAAGTGCTCACAACATTATATGAAGTGCTCACAACATTATACGTTTTTTGTTGTATGATGAGATTGATGTATGATGAGATAAATGAATGATGAGATCATTCGGTAAACTTTTTTTAACTGAAATTACCGAATCCATAATTGGTAAATTACAGTAATGTCCAGCAAACAAATTTAAACAGTTATTAAAGTCATGTTATCATAAGGCAGTATACAATATTTAAAACTGATTGAAATAAGTAAGGAAAAGATGAAACTAAGAAATACGAATGGCAAACTGTAAGTTAAATAATAAAAAGTTTATTTAATGAAATATTGAATGAAAATTTGTATGATATGTTCCTCGAGTTTATTTCCTACTAAAGAACTTTAGCAAGGTACCACTTTATAGTCCGTACTTATTTTTAAAAAGCTTTATTACTTTTTAAATAAAACAGTCAGCTTTCTATAACACATAAGTGCCATATTACGCTAGCTCATATATGTCATGATAGTAATTTTTGGCATCGATTTTCAGAATTTGACAATTTTACATGATAAGTATCTAACAGATATGGAAAATGCAGTTTAAAGCATTTCAACTTTACATCAATTATTCCAATTGTTTACAAGCTTTTTAGCACGCCAAGTGCTATGACTTCTAAATATGATCAGCAGTCTTATATAGAAATATAAACTTTCATAAGAAAAATTTACCCTTTCAAGACCCATTTAAACATTTTCATTTAAAGTTATCATCTCTTATGATAACTGAGTGTGTGGGGATGAATAAAACGTTTACTACGTTTGTTCGTCAGTTTGCACGTTTAATATACATACATGTATATAAAAAAAGTGGTATGCTTGCCAATGAAACAACTTTCCACAAGAGACAAAATGACATCACAGAAATTAACAACTAAACGGCCACAATACGGCCTTCAACAATGAGCAAAGTTACTGACGGCTAGTTCAAAGCCACTAACAACTAATAAAAAAACCATGCATTTAAGTTTTGCATTTACGTAAAGATTGAAACAAACTGTGAGTAAAAAAGAATGATTTACTATTATTGGATAGTAACGATTGTCCATGAAAAAAGAGTCATTTTCAATGCTCTTCAACTTTGTACTTGTTTGGATTTATAAAAAATATTTTGACATGAGCGTCACTGATGAGTCTTATGTAGACGAAACAACATCTGGCGAACTAAATTATAATCCTGGTACCTTAGATAATTACTTGACCTACATTAATTCTGGTTAAGTAACATTAAGATACAAAATATAATCAACTACAAGTCATAGAAGAATAATATCTTTTAGATCACACTTCTTTGATAACAATGGACCTCGAAAAAAGATTCAAATTTGTGTTTAGGTCCAGATGTTAGCAACAACACATAAAAGAGGAATGCTATTTGTTGCTGAGCACTTCTTTGATTTTATTTTAAGTCAACACAATTTTATTTATTTTTTAACAGAAGCACAAAAAAAAAAACGATACAAGTTATTATGTCAATATATAATTGTAATATAATTATATTAATGGAGAACTTCTAAATCTAGTATTGTTTTACTGTGAGCTATTCTCGTTGTTGTTATTGGCGTTCTAATCCTTCCCACATACAAGCTTTTCTAAAGTCTGTTTTTTTTTGTTTTTTTGCTACCAATTTTTTTCCATATCCCATGTTAGGATCAATGTAAAAGGTTGAAAATTTCATATCTGAGTATTTTTTTCGTTATCTGGAAAGTTACTTTTGACGACGCATCTTGATTGTTTATGTAGGACTTCTTTCTCATGGATATGGATCACTCACGGGGAAAAAATGGAAAATTTTCGAAACTAATTTGACTTTTATGTATAGCAAAGTCCGAATTATATTATTAAAAGAATTTAAATTCACAAACTAGTTTTTTTTGCACCAAACATTGCTTTGACATGCCTTTTTAAAATATGATTGAAAATATTATATGTTTAAGTAAAATTATATTTGCAATTGCTGACCAACGTTGATAATTAAAAATATGCAATAAACAGCATACTTCTGACAGATATTTGGTTCTCCTTGAAAAATACTGGGTCATAACATATCTTAATTACAATCCCTAGTAATCTGAATATATTTATTCAGAAATGCACAATATATGTGTATAAATCCACATGTTTTAATACGACTGCAAAAAAAAAAATGATAAAAAAATAGTCGTATATTGCTATCACGTCGTCGTCGTCAGCGTCGCCGAAGACAGATGTTTTCCAGATAATAACATTTGTAAAGTAAAATAAAAATCAATTAAATTTTAACACAAGTTTTATAACTGTTCCAGACCGTATGAGTATTTTGACCGTATGAGTATACGCGTATGGTCCAGTACGAGCTGACCATACATGTTATTGTTAATTGGTTAAATTTAAACAAACATTTATCACAATCTTTATTTTTATTTTTATAAATTGTTATTATTACAATAAGAGGGATAAAATAAACAAATGAACAAGTGAAATTAAATATTTGTTTAAATGTATATCTGAATCCTATGTTGGTACTCTCGGCCAAGCTACCACGAGTAATGTAATATATTTTACATTTATATGTTTGCAGTTCATTCATGTTCTTTGCATTTGCAGTTCATTCATGTTCCTTTGCATTTGCAGTTTTTGTAAAGTTTCTAATATTCTAAACAATTGTCCTCCCACATTAATGCTTACTTCCGATATCGTCAAATTCAATGATCATCATTCAATTAATGTATTACTGATCAACATGCTAAAAACTAGATATTAACAGATTTAATTAGCGTGAATTTTTTAAATGCATGTATTAAAAAATAAAGTTTTTATTTCAATTACAATTGAACTTTTCCATATTAATTTGAGAGTTAAGTTATTTTGATCTGTTACATATTAATTGGACCGTACGCATACGGTCCGACCGTATGAGTATTTTTGAAAAAGTACGCATACGGTCCAGACCGTACGCGTACGGTCCAAATACTCATACGGTCTGGAACATAATCACTAAAGAAAGGTTGGGATTGATTTGGGGGGATATGGTCTTAACTGTTTAGGAATTAGGGGCCAAAAAGGGGGTCGAAATAAACATTTTTTTGTAGTTTCCAGTCAGTTAGTGTATGAATTTTACCACAAATTTCCAAACTACAAAAGAGATGGTTATGATTTGCTCGGAGGGGTAGGTGGGGAGGTGTTATGGCTCAAACCGTTTCGAAATTAGAGGCAGAAAAAGGGAAAAACAAGGGTTTCTTGGTTAAAAGTCAATTAAGACAATTTGAAACCAGTGCAAGGAAGGTAATCCAAATATATTGAGGTAATCCAGACATGTTTGATTACCTCCCTTACACTGCTTTAAAATTATGTGTGAAGATGTTTTTTCTCCCATATCAGATTTCAGAAATAAAAAAAGAAAAAAGTGGGGGATACATTTTTCTTTTCTTGAGGATGGGGTCAGTATGCAACAGCATAGTATATTGCACAAAACAAACAAAAAATGAGGGTATTTTTTAAATTTTGGAGGGGGTCGGGCTATTCGCAACAGCGTAGTGCAAAAGCAAAAAATTATGTATAAATTCAAATTATATAGCCAATTTTTAGTTCTTTGACTACAGTTATTCTGTGTCAGAAATTTATTAGGTGTCAAATATTAAATTTCATTCAAATTCAAACCTGAATCATTGAATCGTGAATAATGTGTCCATTTTTGTCCGAACGGTTTAGGGTTGGACCTCTGCGGTCGTATCCAACTGCATTCGGCGAAGCAATTTAATAAACACTTAAATATGTATACATATTAAGTTGTGAATATGGTGTAACTGATCCTCAAAATAAATTTAAAATGCCCTGCATGGTGTGGAATAAATTTGTGTTAAATTATTCATACTTCTTAACTTACTTATTTCAATCAGTTTTTAATATTGTTATAGATGATAGTTAAAGGCAACGATATTACAACAACTGTTCAGCCATTACATTTAAAAGTTATGTTCCCGCGATAATCTCGTTTGTTTGCTGGGCATTAATTTACCGTAATTTACCAATTATGGATTCGGAAATTTCCGCTAAAAAACGAAGTTTACCGAATGATCTCATCATTCATTTATCTCATCATATATCAATCTCATCATACAATAAAAAACGTATAATGTTGTGACCACTTCATATAATGTTGTGAGCACTTCATATAATGTTGTGATCACTGCATATAATGTTTGGACCACTGCGTATAATGTTGTGAGCACTTAATATAATGTTGTGAGCACCTTATATAATGTTGTGAGCACTTAATATAATGGTGTGAACACTGCATATAATGCTGTGAGCTCTGTATATAATGTTGTGAGCACTGCATATAATGTTGTGAGCACTTAATATAATGTTGTGATCCCTTAATATAATGTTGTGAGCACTTAATATAATGTTGTGAGCACTTAATATAACGTTGCAAGCACTTAATATAATGTTGTGAGCACTGCATATAATGTTGTGAGCACTTTATATATTGGTGTGAGCACTTAATATAATGTTGTGAGCACTTAATATAATGTTGTGAGCACTTAATATAATGTTGTGAGCTCCTAATATAATGTTGTGAACACTTAATATAATGTTGTGAGCACTGCATATAATGGTGTGAACACTTAATATAATGTTGTGAGCACTGAATATAATGCTGATCATTAACATAAGGCAGTCATGGCGTTCCATAGATTTATGCTCTTTTAGGGACTTGTTATTTTTTGTTTTCTATGACATGTGTTTACCTCTAGAATACTGTTTTGTTATTTCGGTCCCCCAGGTTGATTTTAAGTTTGATAAATTATATATTATACTTGGTTGATGTTGCAGAACGTGCTTATAAAAAAACCCAGGGTTAGATTGCCAATAAGTCAACTCTCCACAAGAGACCAAAGGACATTGATGTTAACAACGATAGGTCACCGTATAGGCTTAAACAATGAGCAAAGCCCATATCGCATAGTCAGCCATAAAAGAACCCGAAATGACAAATTGAAGAACTAAAGCCTATTGTTTTAATTTTGTAATCATTCAACAGATATGAACTAAATGGGTCCTCCATGCTCTTCAACTTATTACTATTTTGGCTTCATAACTATTTTGATCTGAGCGTAACTGATGGGTCTGATGTAGACGAAACCTGTGTCTGGCGTATCAAATTATAATCCTGGTACCTATTATTATACATGATTGACGTGATTGACATACAGATTTTTAGGCACATGTAACTTAACATAACAGAAGATTACTATTGTATGGAACACAAATGTATGATGAACATATATAAAGGCATACTAGAAGATTTCGTTAGTCAATAACAAAAAATATTCCGCAGATAGGATATAACACAAAAAGGAGTCAACATTAAATGTTAATAATTTTCAAAAACAATTAAAACAACGCTATACATGCATGGAACTTGTATAACACGTATTTAAGATGACTAACAACGTCATCACCTGTAATCTGTACATTGAGACAATCACGTATTAAGTGTGAAATTCATACGCAATATATACAAGTTCTCGGTATTATCAGATTATTTTTTTCAGTTATAGAACAGGATGTTCTTCGACATAAACCTGGTTCATCAACGTTTTACTCAGACACAGTTGACATGTTATAAAATATGAGTTCCAGCTGCAAGCTCTTGAAAAACGAATGAGTTGGGAAATGTAAGCTGGCGAAATTGGTATATTGCTACTCAGATTAGGGAAATTGATATATTCAAATAAAATCGTTTCATTTGTCAAAGATTCTGGTCCTGAGGTGACAGCGTATGTCAATTTCAAGGTATAATCATATGAACAAAAGAAGTGCTTGACAGGGAGAGGGGCACATCCTTTGGTAGTATACAGGGTTGAAAATTTAAAAGATTTAATATAAATGATTTCAGATAGAGATCTCGATTAAAAAAACACTACGCGTGTCATAGTAATTCTGAAGACCCTTACCATTGCAGACAACAACAGTTTTTGTAAATATAATGGACAATATCACTTTTGCAACCTATATCAAGACACTTATGATTGAAAAGCAAGTTCTGTCAAAAATTATTTTGTTCTATTCGTTTTTAAAACGACTTCTATGATCACTTTTTTTTTTAAAAACATGGGTCTTCCTCTAGATATTGACACATATAAAACAACGTTAAATTAGAATATGCCAAACTAAACAGTTTCAGTTTTTGCATTTTCTCGCTGTCCAAATTCCCATTTCCCTAGATATTTGACAAAATCCCAAAAGAGAGGTGAGGTATACAAAAGGATATTCGAACTCATATTAAGTTAATCAAATGAAAACAAACTGACCACGCGATGACAAAAAAAACAACTGAAAAACTGCAAATAGACAAATAACAATGTACAAAATGCAACAAAGAAAACCAAAGATCACTGGTATTAAAGAGATAATCGTAACTGCAATTACGATTATCAAAATAAGGCGACGGTAGATATAGGTAAAATCTTTACACTCATTTTTCTTAAATGTAGCATGTTTTTGTCAATAGTTACTCAGCTGCAAGGTTTATCTATACCATTTCATCATATTTGAATAGGAACGGTGCACTGGAATTGTCTAAGCTGAGTGAAAATAGCCGTTGAAAAAATCGGGATGATAATCGTAACTTGGAAAAAAGATAATCGTAATTATGGTATTTAAAAATAAAAAAAGATAATCGTAACTGGAAACTGTTTTATTGATATTGACACTTAAAACGTATATCTGATAGCATATTATGAAATTATGGCGATGATTTATTCACGAAACGTCCGAACATCTTATGACATTTCTTTTCATGCATATATAATTAATAGTCATTATGAAAACAGCTACATACTTTGTTTATAATATACAGAAACATATAGGTACTAAACAAGGAACATTTTTGTATTTGCATACTTGCCATATAATAAGTACTTTTTTTATTAATGATCTACATGTTTATGCCCTTTGATGTAATAAAAGCCCGAAAATCAAGAAATAAAATTGATGTAGCTTTAAATATTTTTACAAGAAATACTTATTCTAAGAATGACTGCAAAGTTGAGAATAAAATTCCGCAAAATTAGAAACAAACTTATTAAAACTATGATTCATAAATACTCGGTATATGAAAAATATGCTGTATACATATGTAAGATATTGTAGAGAAAAATATTGAAGGTACTAAACAAGGAACATTTTTGTATTTGCATACTTGCCATATTATTAGTACTTTTCTATTAAATGAAGAAACAAAAATAGCCTTACCTAATTTACATGCATTTTTTCTGAAGCACAAAATATTTGTTTTAAAATCTATAAAAATCTTTGTAATTAAACCAGTTCCGACTGTGATGATCTACTTGTTATACCCTTTGATGTAATTTTTCAATATACATATTTGTGGTTTTTTTTCGTCTGTCAAAAACTATAGGTAAGGCTAATAAACACAAAAAACAAAAGTAACAATAAACAAAAGTAACAATAAATAAAAGTTACAAAAAAACAACAGTGACAATAAACAATAGTAACAATAAACTGGTATCTATTCTATATCCTTTATCATCCACACTGTTTAAAGAAACGTCCTAAAATACATGGGTATTTGATCAAAACATTAGAATTTAATTTTTAAAATCATATATTATATCAGTATAAAATAGAAAAAAAGTGAATCAAAGGGAAAAATATGGACGGCTGAATATATTGAATTATAAGGAAAAGGGAGATATGAACACTAAATCCGATAATGCAGTTATAAAGTTATTGACGGAAACTTTTGTTCATTTCGCACAGAATTTTTAGTATAAACGTGATATAAGAGGCAAAACATATGACATGTGAAAATGTGGTATACGTGACTTTCATTTTGAGCAATGAATTGAAATGATTGCACTTTTGGAATATCGGATATAGCTAATCCATCCTTTTTCTCATCAAATAGAGATATATAGGTAAATGTATCCTAGATATTAACCTGTAAGTTTCTTCCTTTATTTGTATATGCGTTAATGTAATCGTTAAACTGGGCATTTACATTTTTAACACACAGAATACCATTGAAATGCTGAAAGACACGTTTATTATGTTTCAGTTACTATTATCCCATAAAGAAAATTACGAAGAAAAATACCATAGAGTTACGATTATCATCCCGAATTTTTCAACGGCTATTTTCACAGCGCTCAGACAATTTCAGTGCACCGTTACGATTCAAATATGATGTAATGGTATAGATAAACCTTGCCGCTGAGTAACTATAGACAAAAAACATGCTACATTTAAGAAAAACGAGTGTAAAGATTTTACCTATATCTACCGTCGCCATATTGGGATAATCGTAATTGCGGTTACGATTATCTCTTTAATACCAGTGAAGATTGAGCAACAAGAACCAGAGGATGACCTCGGGTGCTAGTGAAGAGATTTGATTTTGGTGTTCTTAATTTTTTTTGTTAATATCTTTGTATTTGTTTAGTCGTTTTTACTGTTATTCTACTAATTGATAAAAATATAGTATGATGAATACATGAAAAAGTTAATGTATGTTCTGTACTTTCTAACTTCATATAGTAATTGCAATTTTGTAGTATTTTAGTTTTTTGCGTTGACACTGGTGCTCAGAGAAAGCAGGAATTTACTAATAGAAGAAGACAAGCTAATGATTAAACACATTTATTTGAGTTTGTTATCTCTCTTATAATTTTGTGTTTCAACTTTGACAAGAAATCTTAGTTGTAATAATATGTGAGAGTGTTTCAGTGGTGCAAGTTTGACATGTGCCGAGTTTTCATAAATTAAAAATACAAAACGATTTCCACCTGCTTACAACACGTATATGGTAAGGAACCGGCTACGGGACTTTGTTTAGGGTTTAACTGTATTGGTCTTTGTAAATCATAACTTTTAATGTTTAGTCTATTTTCGGTAATGTCCATTTGACGCGGCTCGGTACTTATATTTTCCTTGAATGTGCTATTGTACTGTGATACCATTTTATATTCTTGTATTTTGTTATGTTTAATATGTGCCAATGTATATCTGTTGAAATATTTGTTTGTGTTATAGTTTTCAAGATTATTACACAATGTTAACAGCTGTACCACTATTTGAAATTTTACCTATTATGTCTTTTTGTTTTTTTCACACATTGTGAATTTTATGCGTATGTCATACAAGTGAGAGGTTAAGCTAGCTATAATCCCAGGTAAAGCTTCAGAAAATACCAGTACCAAGTTTTCATGTGTTTGATTTCTTAGAGCTTTTGACTTTGCCATTGAATTCCAACTTTCGGTTCTGTATTTCCCTGGGTGTCTTCTTAATTTTTTCTTCACTTTTAACGAGTAAAGCCATGTATATCAGTTGGATGATACTTTATCTTTTAGTTCATTTGAAAAAAGATCACTGAGAGATCTTTTTCTGGCAATTTTTGACATGATCAATCTAGTGAATAATTATTTTGAGTTTTACATTAGAAAGGCGGTTATATTAAAATACCTCAATAACTGTTAAAGTCAGATGTTTGTAGTTTTGTATTTGTCTTTTGTTGCTGCATGTACCATAGCTATAAATTGGGTCGTTAGTTTTTTGTCATTGGTATGCTGTATTTTTTTTTCTTCATTTTGTGACAGTCGTCTATTTTTATTGATTCCTTCATCGTTTGATCTTTGTGTTTGGGAGTTGTCTCATTGAAATAATACCAAATGTTGTTTGAATTAACTGTCAGTTGATTTTTTTTTCTGAACGACAAATGAAGGCAACGAATTGAATTAAGAAAAAAACCCCAGTTATTTCGTCAGTCTAGAAACGCAGTATAAGGAATGTTCTAAGAATCAAAAAGATTATAAATATTTGTTCACGCTACGAGAAGAGAAACTACTTATGCAAACCTGGCTTTTTAAATCAGGTACTACTACAATTCTTTTTTATGTTTCATGAAACGACGTTTATGATGTTTTATACTTTCTGATGACTTGCATCACCTTTGTTATTTTCACTTATATAATTCAGTGTTTTCAACAAATGTGTATTTTGATATACGGAAGACGAATATAAACACAATATTGCTATTAAAAAATAGTAGAAATACGGAAGCAACTTTTAGGCATAATTTAATATGTAAATTACTAAGAGTTTAAGCTTCTCTTTGTCACCTTAATGATGAATATACACAAATGCATTTGGAAAGGCTTTGTTACGTTTTATATGCAATCGATTCGTCAAATGCTAACAACATGTTAAAATTATTATCGAAAAGAAAATCCTCTAAGATGTATGAGAAAGATTACAGAATAAATGGCTGTTAACGCCCAAAAGCATGTTCAATGCATTTTTAAAACTATTCGCATTGAATGTGAAGATACTAGACCAACACATTCAACTTATACGTCCATCATTCACATTTATAATGAGAGAAATCGATCTAACACATGTAATCCTACAACGACTTATTGTTTGACTCCAAGGGGTCAGTATTTGATTGACTTAACATGTCCATCCTTTTGTCATTCTGACATGTAACATGTAACAGTACTTTTTCGTTGCATTTTAGATAAGCAACGTTACTTATCAATGAAAGATTGGAAACGCATTTCTCATTCAACCGAATATAACCTTTTTAACCAGATTAAACAGTATAGTGATGAAGATACCGAATTCTGAGGAAATTTCAAACGGAAAGTCTATAAGCAAAAACGCTAATTTCAAATCTCAATCACATCAAATGAATGGATAACAACTGTTAAATTCCTAACTTGGTACAGGCATTTCATCATGTAGAAAAGGGTTAATTTCGGGTACGTCATAACGCGGAAATTGGAAAAATGGCATATTGTGTTAAAATAAATTAGTTCAAAACTTGTTATAAATAATATGAAATTGACTAATAATTTAACCAAGTTTTGTCGATATTCATTATGACTTTTAAAAATATATCAGAAAAAATCAGATGTTAAATATTTCTAATTGATTAAGCATGTTTAACATGAATAATTTGATGTTTTCTTTCAAAAACAATATCATTGATTACAATGTTTGAAGTTCAATATATGTGCATTGTACAATGATTTTATTATGTAGACTTAAAATATGATAAATGTAGTCGTTTACGTTACGTATTGTTATATTATTTTGCAATGTGATTATGGACTTTCCGAATTGATTTTCCTCTAAGTTCAGTATTTTTGTGATTTTACTTTTTACGCGAATATTCAATCGTCGATTTTTATGTGATCACTCTGGTAAATACGAGACGATTTCTAGTGAGAAGAGTATTTTCTAAATTTAATATTGTTTCCATGCGCTGGTATTTTAAAAAATCTGAACTTCGTTTGTCTTCGAAAGCAATTAATTATAATGTTCCGGTGTTTTAACGTTTGACAAACCATCTTCGGTTTTGAATTTCGATTTATTTTTTATTTACTATAACGAATGAAAGAAAACAATACTTTTTTGCTTATATATATTTATTTTATATTTAAATTGTATTTCAGTCGAAAGATTGATGTCACATGTACATCCTTTCCTGAATAAATGTCAAAATCCTATTGGATGGATATAAAGAAAGTTACAAAAGTAAATGGATTCGTAATCGATGTTTATGGTTTTCCTTTACGCCTACCATGAATATTATTATTAAGTCCAATCATCATATACATTCTTATGCAGGCATTTCTAATACACAGATAGTTAGATGATGTGTTAGTGTAGATATAGAAAATTCCGTGAATTTGGACATATTCCTACTACCGAATGGTAAGAAATTGCTTGTATTTTGGGAGATTTATTGTTATAAATGCGTTCATATATTTTTTCAACAGGTTACAAATTATTTAATTTTTTATTTCACATATTGCGTAGATTTTGGGAAGTTTCTGTAAGATGTTCAGATGACAACCGGTAGACATCAATTTAAATATGAGCTCTTAGAAGCTCTAAATAAAAGCAACAGTAGTATACCGCTGTTCAAAACTCATAAATCCATGGACAAAAAGCAAAATCGGGGTAACAAACTAAAACCGAGGGAAACGCATTAAATATAAGAGGAGAACAACGACCCAAACCGAAACGCAATACACACAGAAACAGACCAAGCATCAGACAAAATCCCACGAGAATAACACATATAACATCTAAACCAAATACATGAATTTGGGATAAAGACGCATAGCAATATGCTTTGAACTTAAGACAACAAATAGTAATATAACTTTCATATTCTAGTTTTATCTTTTTTATGAAACTTGATAGTAAATACAAAAGAGGAAAAGAGGAAAATCCCAAAATTTCGGTCCATAAACAGACGATTTAACCTTCTTAAAGCTACAATTTTAACACGTGAAGGTTTTAAGTATAAGTAGTAGTATGTAAAGAAATATTTTTATCAGATTTTAAGCAGTCAATTCTGTAAAACAAAAACCGAATTTAAAAGTCAATCGGGTAATTTCATACATACAATTTTTGCAAACATGCCTGTGTTTAAAATCGTCTAGTTCTCAAATTAACCAATTCATGTTATTCATATGGCTAGAGATGATATATTTATGACAAGACTCTTAAACTGACCATTTTAGGCAGACATTGTAATTTTGTTTGAAATATCTGCATATATTAAGATGTGGACTAGACTGCAAGATAAGCTTAACTATTAATGTTCAAATTTTTTAGTATCCAGAAATGCTTTCGTTTTGTTATCACTAATTTTTGATAACAGTTATACTAATTACATGACAGAAAACATGCACGTATGACCACATCCACTTGTGTTCTATCTTAAAATGAGGGTAAATTTTATATGGCCTTCCAAATAACGTTTCGATCCCTAACATCACTGAAGACACATTTATTGTCGAAATTCGGATCTGGTGTACACAAAAATTATTGACACCTTATGTTTATGGCATAACATCGTGGCCACAAGTTAAAAGTTTTCTGTTTAGTATTAAATTTATATTAAGATCCATATTGTTACATCTTGTGATCAATTTTATTTGGCAATCGCCAATGGCTGTCAGCAGGGTTAAAGAACATCAGTTGTTCGACCTGATGTTCAAATGCGTTTTGTTTAAATATACTTTTTCACATTTTTTTTTTAGAAAATGTTTTTTTTGTGCTGTATTTAGATCCTTCTACAACAAAATTTGTTTTAAATGCAAACGTATAAAAATTGCAGTTTTTATCCAACGCAATCATAGGTTTGAACGTAGTTTTCAATTTAGACTTGTTTATTTAGTATTTAGTATAGACAAATGATAGAACAATATAGTTCGAACAACACATTCTTTTCATAGCACAATCAGAACCACTACTTTTATTTTGCATTTTCCATAGGTTTTATTTAGAATAATACACAAACAACGTATATTGTTAACTTTTTAAACAAAAAGTAGCAAGAAAACTACGGAGGAAATAACCGATATACATGATATACTAGTACTTCATGAGACAATATTCTACGACCACAAATTACAAGAATAAGGTGTAGCCTTAAGCCAAACATCATATTGACCATCTTACATTTTCAAAGCTGTGCACTATAAGTGTTTGGTTTTACGATTGACGATTTTATATAGTTCGTTTTGGCCAAATATAAAGGAGAGATTCAACTATCAAATTTTATGACAATCTTCACTAGAAAGTGTTTTGTAGAATTAATATTCATACACAGCAAAATTAAAGAAATTTAAAGTTTGCTCCAATAAAACCGGAGTTCAGATATGTACAGATTGATATAAATAAACAGCTGACCTAAGACAAAAACTGACATGTAACCAATAACAACGTCGGATGTCTATTTACATTTTGTGATTAATTATTATTTTTTATGTGAATATTTTTAATTACAGTTACAACATTACGCTTCAAAATTTTCAACTCAGTTTTTAACAAATTTAGGTAGACAAATAAAAAACGATAATACTAGAAAGTTAAACCTGTTTTTGCTAGTTAATTATAGTAATGCGTAGAACTTATCAATTTAACCAGTCGGACAAATAATGTCATTTAATTATTATCCCTAATTAAAAAACAACATAAAAGCACTAACTTATATAATATATATAAATATTAAAGCAACTTGTGCGTTCAAAGTAAGGGCCATACTATGTTTTTCTTTCTTAAAACATTCTTTCTTTTAATTACTTATACCCTTTAATGACGATATATCTGTTGGTCCCATTCAGCCATTCAGAGTTTGAAAAGTTAAGGGACAAATACAACCTTTACTTTTGAATTGTGTGGTTTAAATTAAAGTTGTCAAATCGTACCGTTTGACTTAACAGGTTACTCGGATAATCATTTGACCGATTAACCGGTTAACCGGTAGTTTTAGTGGATGTTTGAAAGCCTTGCCTATAGTACACCACAAATGTTCGTTTTCATAATACAATGAATTGAATAAAATAGAGAATCAAAATGGGGAATGTGTTATAGATAACAAACCAAGCAAAGAGCAGATACCAGCCAAAGTACAGCCATTGGTCTTCAATGAACTTTGTCCTTTAGTATAAAAAGGCTTGTATGTGAGGAATACTGACGAAGTTTTACTTTTAATAATCCAATACCACCGTATTTACTATAGCGTTTGTAATATCTTTCTGATAGAAAAGTTGTCTTATAAACTTTTAACCTACTTTAGTTCTCATTATTTTTATCTTTATGGATTAACAATACCAATCAATAAACTGGACAAATTAAGCACAACGTCGAAAATTTTTGAATAAGGCAATATTTAATGATTTCAATACACTTGTATATAAAATCTTTCGAAGTTGAAAAAAGTCCGGTCAACCGAAGGTTAACGTTTTCGGTATTTGATATTTGGTCCCTCCGACGGTTAACTGATTAACCGGTGACAACACTAGTTTAAAGGTTGTTGATGAGAAAAAAATCGTATCGGTCGCACAAATATCTATGAGCTGTTATTTTCATTTTGAACATCCGTCATCTCATACAATTTCACCTATGAGTTTTGTTTATTAGGAAGTCGTGAAAACGTTAGAATGATTATAATCACTAGGTTAGAACTTACAAGTAAGTTAGATAGAATAAATCTTTTAGCCTTTTTTTTTTTTATTTCAAATGCTCACATCGATATTCAGAACGTAAATTACGTATGTATTTTGAATTGCAATGTAACTAATATTTATTTCGGGAGTCAACCAATGTAGTGGTAGTGTTGTTACGTATATTAAACAATATTTTTTTCTTTTCTTGTAGGTGTTGAATGTATCATGTATATACTTCTTGAACTGTTCATATTGATTCTTCAATTTGATAAAAGGGATATGCAGGTAAGCAAAAGTGATTAACAAAAAATCAACATTTCAAAAGAAAAAACATGAAGCCAAAAACGAAGTGATAATAAAAATGAAGAAAGACCCTATGACAAGACGGAACCGACATACATAGATATAGAAAGATGTGGTGTGAGTGGCAATAAGACAACTCTCCTTCCAAATAACAATTTATAAAAGTAAACAATTATAGGTCAATGTAAGGCCTTCAACACTGAGCCTTGGCTCACACCGCACAACAAGCTTTAAAGGGCCCCAAGATTACTAACGTAAAACCATTCAAACCGGAAAACAAACGGTCTAATCTATATAAAAAAAAATATGCCTGAAAATGGGATTGTGCTTTACAGGAGTTCAACCGAGTTTGTTGAACACCACAGCCGAACTGGAGGATATGCATGCTACTGGGAAGGGTTTAAAAGCAAAGGCGAGAGAATAAAAATGTAGAATAAAAAAATGCCAGACGTCATAATTATTTGGACTAGGCCATTATAAAAAAAAATCCGAAATGTATTACTTGAAGAGTTTTTTACTGTGTTCCCATGACTGGACGGAACTTTTACACTAAATATGTCATCGTTTACTATGATTTTGTGACTTTTAAATGCAGTACCTGTTATTATTTAGGTGATTTGTTTTCAAACTCACTGATAATGGAATGTTGTAGCAGACGAAACATGGCGTCAGATGTTGTTGTCCTAACTTCGGTAATTTCCGTGGTACGATAAAATTTAAATAGACTACAAAAGTTACCAAAATTTCTGAATTCTTGTTTTTGCAAACAAATAAAAATTCATGACGTAATTAACATCGAAATTATACCGATCTGTCCCGTTTTTTCAAGATCGCGATAAAACGAGAATTTTGGCAGCCATTAAAAAAAATAATCGTACGAGATTTAACGAGAGAAACGAAACTTTTCAGATGGGTCGTCTAGCAAGAGTTATCGTTCTTTGTCCCAAAACGATGCTTCTACCATAAGTGCCAGCATAGCTGGCATATTAATTTCCAAATTGTACACAAGAAACTAAGATTAAAATAATACAAAACTAAAAAAGGCTAATTATCTATTTGTACACAAAAAACTAAACTTTAAAGTCATACAAGACTATCAAAGGCCAGAGGCCCCTGACTTGCGACAGGCGCAAATATGCGGCGGGGTTAAACATGTTTATGAGATTTCAACCCTCCCCCTATACCTCTAGCCAATGTAAAAAAGTAAACGCATAACAATACGCACATTTAAAATTCAGTTCAAGAGAAGTCTGAGTCCGATGTCAAAAGATGTAACAAAAGAAAATATACAAAATGACAATAATACATAAATAACAACAGACTACTAGCAGTTAACTGACACGCCAGCTCAAGATTTCAATTAAACTGATTGAAAGATTATGATTTCATCATATTACTATCAGGCACAATTCTTCCCGTTAGGTGTTTAGTATCATACCATGTATTTATGTGACGTTCCTTGCATACACCAACAAAAATTATTTATTATAGAAAAAAAAATAGTTTTAAATTTTCTTTCTCTATTCTTTTCAGTGTTCATACTCTGCTCTAGGTAAGTTTTATATCATTATATATTTTAATCTTAATAAATAAATACAATTTGACAAGCTCACCTGGTTGTCTGAAACCATGTACCTAATTTTTAGTCATTTTTCACGTCTAATTTTTATAATTTTGTGTATATTTTACGCACCTTTATCGGACACCGTGGACAAAGATTTTAAATTTAATTGGTAATAGGGAAATACACAAAAAAAGGGTTTAAATCCTCAAAATGCTTTTGCACCAGTCATTACTAATTTTACTCTTTAAGAAATCGGCATCAATGACAGATTGTATATAGTCCCTCTAAAACTACTTTATTCATTTTCCTTGATTACGGGCAATACATATGGATAATTTCACATGTGGAATAATTTGTAAGAAATCAGTTGAACTTTACCCGGACGATAATTTGAGTACTTCAAATAATATGTAGAGGCATTGATTGGTTAAAAAGGTAATTTTTGGAAGAAATGACGACGGCAAATTGACTTTAAATCATATTTAAAGGGCTGGAAAGGAGGAAAATAACAGGTGACTAACAGTTTATTAAAACTGTTAAAGATACAACAGATACGAAAAGACATTCAAACTCGTAAGCCAGAAAATTAAGAAAACAATCATTAAAAAAAGGGCAGTCAAACAGCATTACATAAAACACAACGTAGAAAATTAAAGACCATGCAACAATAGGGTATAGCTTGTGTGGTCTTTTTTTGGTCTTTTTAATTTAGATCATAACAATAAAATACATATAGAATAAAACATGGCAAAATCCGTATCATATGTCGTATCATCCCGAGACATCAATATCAACCCGAGGGCCCTTAGGCCCGAGGGATGATATTGGTCGAGGGTGATACGGCATGTGATACGGATTTTGCCATGTATTATACGCTTTATCATATATTTCAACAGAAGAGTTTTATATTATATGAACTGTTTTCTGATCCATAGCACTGGGTTACCTTCAGTTCTGCTTTTGTCTTGTTTCAAAGCTTTAAAATAACTGCTCAATTATTTATACGAAGCACCTAGGTTACCTTACAATCTGTTGTTTTGAAAATATTTTGTTTATTATTGTATTATTGAGTGTTTTGTATTTTTTACAGTTGCATTTAGTGTGCCAAAAAAATTGTTGTAAAAACTTGATGTTCGTGACGTTACATACCAAACAATGACGTCATTAAAAAATTGACCTATTTTTTTTTAAATTTTTTTATATATTTAAAAAAAAAAAAAAAATAATAGAAAAAAAATTCTTATTAAAAAAAAACCCCCAAAAAAACTGACTTAAGTTTAAAAAAAAAAAAAAAAAAAAAGGTATGCAATACGGGTTTTACCATGCGATACGGGGTATGCGATACGGGTTTAGCCATGCGATACGGGGTATGCGATACAGGGTAGGTGATACAGACTGGAAAAAAGAACCTTTATTAGATATACAAAATAGCTGTATTTTGTACTAAATATATGATAAATGTTTATATATAATACTTATATTTGTTGAGTATTCCAAATCAAGTTTTTCTCTAGCCTTCTGATTCTTTTTTATTTACGTAAAGCAATAGATTCACAATGTATCTTATGAGCTATATATGACATGCAGATTACATCGGTTGTTTTGAAGGTTCCTTTCTTTTTGATACCTTTAATAATGTGTATGTGGGTTTAGATATGCAGGCATACTTTCATAATTTAAAAATACATGTAAAAATTCCTTGATTTTTATTAGACCAGGTATTGAAAGATAAAAAATGTGTGTCCAACGTAGCACGTTACATCTATGACAGCACCTGAATGTTTTTTTTATAATCTTAAACACATTTGTTAGGATATTTAAGGGAGATTAGGTGTCTATATTTAGCAACCGCTTTAGACATCAAAACATATTATCCAGTATAAATTGATTTACAACTTATCATTTAAAATTTAAAATTCTAAAAAAAAAGTATACAAAAAAGTGTAAGTATCGTTTATAGCAGTTAATAAATAGTCAGCACTTCGGTGTTGACATGAATATCAATTATGTGGTCATTTTTAGAAATTTCCTGTTTTCAAAACTTTGAATTTATCGAAAAACTAAGGATTTTCTTATCCCAGGGATAGATACATACCCTAGCCGTGTTTGGCACAGCTTTTTTTAATTTTGGATCTTCAATGCTCTTCAGCTTCGCAATTGTTTGGCTTGATAAATATTTTGAAATGAGCGTCACTGATGAGTCTTTTGTTGACGAAAAGCGCGTCCGGTGTACTTATTTATAATCCTGCAGGTTCCCGATGGTATCACCAGCCCAGTAGTCAGCACTTCGGTGTTGACATGAATTTCAATTATGTGGTCATTTTTATAAATTTCCGTTATACAAAACTTTGAATGTATCGAAAAACTAAGGATTTTCTTATCCTAGAAATAAATGACCTTAGCCGTATTTAGCACCTTTTTTTTTATTTGGATCCTTAATGCTTTTCAACTTCGTAATTGTTTGATGGATAAATATTTTGATATGAGCGTCACTCATGAGTCTTATGTAAACATGCTTCTGGCGTACTGAATTATTATCATGGTACCTTTGTTTACTATTATGTATCTAAAACTTTCATAAAAAAAACATTTGTTTATAACCAAGGGAAACAACTACATTGAATGATTAATGGACACATATTTAATAATTCCAAACATAACGCAAACACCGATGGGTTTATCAAACCCAAAACGTTCCTATGATAAATGTTTACTACATCATTGATATACTAGTTAAACTAAAGCCGGTATAAAAAGTTAGACATTAAAATAATTCTTTTGGACGTTTTCTTTCAAGTTTGGTAATTGTCTTTTTCAGGATCAACAATGGTGCCTTTGTGATACAAACATAGATCTTACAAAATCATCAAATCTCAACGATTCAGAATGTAATACACCGTGTAATGGGAACTTGTCACAATGTGTGGTGGAAACTGGAGGCTATCTATATTTCGTATCAGTACGGTTTGATTTTAAGAAAAAAATTAACAAACTACAGGTGTCTATACAAATTGTGATGTTTTGAATCACATTTGTGATTATATTTGACAAAAGCTATCAAAGATTTGCTGTCAACCTACTTGCTTGTAGAATTGATATTTCCCTTAACACTTAGAAACATATATCATATAAAAACGGAATTTGTCAAACATCCCAAACAAATACCAGAAAACGATTAGACACCAACAGTGTATCGGTCTTCAACGCGATTAGATAATCACGCAGTTGAAGGTGTGTATCAGCGTCCCTCAACAAACAATATACAAAATTGAGGGAATTACTCTTACTTGTTTATGAAAACACTCATTTTCCAGGAGACATCGAAACTTCCATTAACAATGTAATCGGACATGGCTGCTAAAAAAATCGACACGCAGCCTTTTTAATCATAACAAAGTTTCATTTGGCTGCTTTCAGGTCTCTGACTTAAATAAACTATACGAATAATTTATGGTACATGACAACAAACTTACAAACGTTTCTTAATGAATTATTATATCTAAATATGTGCACTAACTTTTCCAAGATCTGACTCTCAATTTTTGTATCGTGTTAGTTGAATAATGTATCAAACGACTCAGATTTTCTTTGTAGGAGAAGTCATAAGTGTTCCAACTTTTCAGCAGTATGGAACAGCATTCCACGGAAGTGCAATTTCAAGTCAGTCGTTGAAATCCGAAATTATGCATAGAAATGGTTTAAAAGCGAAAGTAGACTGTGCAAATGCGTGTGGGGAAACAATTGACTGTAAAGTGTATTCGATTTCTTCACATACTAAACTTTGTCACATGTTTGAGAACACTACCCAGCTTTGTGATGCCAATATCACGGACCCAAATTCCTCAGTTCATCTCCTTCTGTGATCAGTTTTAATTTTTTTTTAATTTTCAAGCTCTCAGCCCGGTTTTAACGAACATTTTATAACAATTCTAATAACATCAGATGCCCTCTATCATTTCGCGGTTCACACAAATTAATTGTTAATTTACTGTACATGACAGAGAAAGGTGGTTGAAAATGTTGAACATTTGATCTCTCATTTAGATATGATAGTAGCAATACTAACAAAATTCAGAATTGTACGTTTTTTTCAGACTCATAAATAACTAAACATGTAACCGCATGTATGAGTGGCTCGACAGATGTGCTAGATACCATAAAAACACTTTGTATACACATGCTTCATGATATAAATAAACTCACCATATATGCCAGGACTAAATTTTGTACATACGCTAGACGCGCGTTTCGTCTTCAAAAGACTCATAAGTGACGCTCGAATCCAAAAAAGTTAGAAAGGCCAAATAAAGTACGAAGTTGAAGAACATTAGGACCAAAATTCCTAAAAGTTTTGCCATATCCACTAAGGTAATCTATGCCTGAGGTAGAAATATCTTAACATTTAAAAAATTCTAAATTTTGTACACAGTTAATTTATACATACATGTATAACCATATCAATGATAATTCATGTCAGAACAAAAAGTACTGACTACTGGGCTGGTGATACCCTCGCGGAAAACTAAATTGACGAAAAATTTCATTTATTCAAAATCATAAGATGCAAAAAACATACAATGTGCAAATAAAACATTTGACATAAAAGTTCATATTTAATTATGCAATAATAATATAGTACGTTTCTATATTGTCATAAAAAATCATAATATCTAATAAAACTATTAGATTTAGCTAAAAAAGTCCTTATATGTCAATAAGGTAACTTTATTTGTTAGTGGAAAATTGTTTTAATATTAATTTGGCTTATTTTAAAAATTGTTTGCTTTCCCCTCTCTGGTTAATTTTCCTAACATTCAATCATTATGGGAAGATGATAAAGTTCTGTTTTCCAATGAAATTATTTAGCTGCGAATTTGTGCGCCACCTTCAAGGAAGATTCTTTGTTATCAATAAAACCACAAATTGTTAATCTATAGAAACTGACAACTTATATGAATGCTAACCACAGTAAAGAATATTTGTTTGAAATTTTTAAGAGGCAATGCCAGAGAAAACCAGGCAGAACTTGAAAATTTTATTCAACAACCTTTTTGAGATAAATGTGTTTTTGTATTGTTTGCACCTTGTTTTGTTGGGAAATGACACTTTTAAAAGTCATATCGGGTTTTTATGTTAAAAAAGCGAATTTGATTTTACAGTTAATTTGACTGCGTATATAGGGAAATACGGGTATTAATTTCTCAATAAAAACAGCCTACAATATAACAATTGATATATATTCTAAAAGATGACCATGAATACAACAGGAAATGATAATAACATCTCTGGTATCTGTTGATATGTAAATGTTTTAATGCAGCAAATGTCTGGAAACAGCGGTTTTACTTTTAAATTTTTGGTGTTTAGACATACCAAAAGTGATACTCTTCAATTTAAAAATCCATAAAGGTTGTAATGTTGTGCAAAAAATGAACTTCTGTTGTATATCTTTATACATAATTGAACATTTTGATAGGATTTAACAAAAATTTATAACTTTGGGGTGTTGGGGAAAGTAATTTTCCTCATCAGGAGATTGTTGCATCCATATATAGGTGATGATCAATTCCTAGACACATTGTTAAAGGCAGTTAGTGAGTTACAAATTCTGTACAGGAATGAGGATTATTTGTAAGACTGAAATTATTTGATTGTTTGCTGGAAACGTGGAATATTAGGAATTTAAAACCATCCGTCAGTAGTTTTGATGAATCATACAGTTTGCTCCCATCTGAAAACAGTATATCATGGACACCAAGGAAAGATCTAAATGTCATAATTTTGGGCATCTTGAAAACTGGAAAGGAGGGTCACTTTGAAGCAGATGATAGTTATAGTGTATAAAAGAATTCTTTGTCACAGTTATACCAGTTGGAATAGATAATAGTTTATATTATCATATACTTAGACTAAATAACATATGATTTTTACCGTATGATAATAGCATTAAGTTAAAGTATTTTCCATATTTATCAAATTAGTGCTTAGCGGGCTGATATGAAAAGTTTATCACATGCTTCGATTGTTATCACATGCCTTTCCGTAACGTTATCACATGGCATTCCGGTGATACTCGGCAAATTCCGGAAAATACACCTCAATGCTACGTTTTCATTGAAAAACATTACAAAGTAGTGTACAAAACAATTATTTGAATACTGGAAAGTATATTGCGTAAAACAATTAAATTAAATTAAAAAAAATAATTATTAAATAAATGCACTTTTTAGTTTTTCTGAAACATAATTTAGAAAGTTACTTTTAAAAAGTTGACTTTTCCAAACAATTTTCAATATGCATATTGTTAAATTATCTATTTTTCGAGCCGTCCATTACCGCAAAGTGGAAAGGGATTAATATAAGTTGCAAAACTTGTTTCCAAATCCACTATAAATAAATATGTTTAAACTAAGAATGTGTTTGTTACTCTCTGTTGTGGCATATGATAGAAAGATTTCATATTGAATGTAACAAATTTTGGGTCCGACGTCCGTAAAAGGATCTTTGAATCTTTTATTTTTCTCTACTATTGAAGCATATGATAAAAAGATCATAACATGTCATTTTTCATATCGTATGTATTATCAGCCCTCGGTCAATATCAGCCCTCGAGCTATGCGGCTCTTGGGCTGATATTGAACCTAGGGCTGATAATACATGAGATATGCAAAATGCCATGTAATAATCTGATATTATTGGAGTTTGAAATTTAAAAAAAAATGAATCTAAAACTATCAGACTCAGAAATTACAAAAATAAGAAGATGTAGTATGATCATTATAATTGCCAATGAGAAAATCACATGAACAACTATCTGCCATATGCATACAAATGTAATAGACCATACATGTCTGTTACCTTATCATGCTTATCAATAATATGTTCATGTACATAATGTATAGTACATGTACACAAATGAATGTAAGCAACTACAAATGAATACATGTACATTTTGTATATACATGTACATGTAAAATAGATACATGTATATGAACTTATGAAGATGTGGTATGAAAGTCAATGAGACAACTCTCCATCCAAGTCACAATTTATAAAAGTAAAGAAAATCTTATCAGGATAGTCATATATGTTTATGTCAAATATGTGGTGCATTTTTGTACATTGTACATGTAAACAGAAAGCTTAATTTGTGAAAAAGCAGGAGATATCATTAAGTTTGTTGTTAATTGATCTTCATGTCCTAAGAAACTAAACTAGACATGTACAAACAAATGAATATGATATAAGGATTTTAAACTTTTTACATTTGATACAAAACTGCAAAAAAAAAATTGCTCATTTGGAGATCTTGTCATTAGTATTTACATGTAGATACATTTGTACATGATGAGTATATACATGTAAGGTTATTTTGACTCAAACATATGTTAAGTAAACTTTTTGAGTAAATCACAATTGACATTTAATGTAGATAATTTTATATTTTAACCTGTCCATTTACATGATGTAACAAAAGAACTACATGTAATTATACAAAAATTCATGTTACTTTGAAAGGTTGGATAAGTTTTCATGTTTCAATGTAGTAAGATGCTATTAAACAGACCATTTTATATTTTCCATGGGTTCTTAAGGTTAATCATAAGGAATTGAAAAATATGGCCGTGTTTACACCTCAAAAATTACTATGAGTACAGACAAACTGGTACATCCAGGAAAGTTTTAAGGCATGGCAGGACTAGATATATAAAAGTTATACGAAGTCTACGTTTCAGAAAATTAAAAACTTACCTAAATTTTCATGTCCATTTTTTTTCAGTCTACAGAAAATAGCAAAATAAACAAACACCCGAGTTTCATTTGATACGGTCCACTCAGTTACACAGTTTAAATCACCTATTGTGTACATGTGTCTATTGTCCATCGATTGTCCATTTAAATCAATACTACTCACAATATTGATTATATGAGGGGAGCTTCTCAATCGTTTTCACTCCTTAGTTAATTTTTGCACCTTCTGCAGGAACGAAAAAAACTGGAAGTCAAAATCTAAAAAAGTTTATAATTTTCTAAAACATTAATTGCATTTAAAATTTATATATCTAGTTCCTGCCATCCCTTAAAACTGTTACAGGTGCAAAGGTTAGTCTGTACTCAGAGTAAAATTTGGGGTGTAAATACGGCCATATTAGCCAAACGGTTATGATGAACCTTAAGATAAGAGAATAACTAATTTGATTTGGAATACAATTTTCCAAATTCAAATCAAGGAATAGTTGATCCCCTTATAATCTGCTATTTCTTTCAAACAGATATGAGATACATGTACATCAGATGACAGACTTACATGTACAAAAAAAATTAGAGGAGCCTAAAATTAGAGAAATGAATCAACTTGATTCAGGAATTAACATTCTGCATGGATATGAAAATTCAAAAGTGAGTACTGATATCTCTTAAGATACTTTTTTTGCACAAAATTTAAAATGGAAATGGGAATGTTTAACTTTATTTAGATAAAGTACCATATAACATGTATAAGATAAAGTATGTGAAATCTTAAATCCAGAGTACTAGAAGTTACATCATTACATACATAATGCAAATCAGAATAAGAATGCATAACAATTGAACCTTTAAACATTATTAGATCTATAACTAGTTAAAAAAAATAAAAAACAGATAACGCACACAAAAATAATAATGAGATCATGTACTCCAGATATGCCAAAAGGGTTTTAATCTCCCACTACAAACAAGACAAATGTTTATGAAGTCCTCAGAGTTCTGAATGTGAATCCTCTAAAAAATTATATTAAACTTCAAATATGTGTACTTGAATAATTATATACTACATACATGATATACATGTATATAATATTCAAGTTTATTTTATTTAATATAATTAATTGAAAACTTTTTGATGTATAAATGTATAACTTGAGTATTCCATTAATTTATTTCAAGTGACTGAGCTGAAAGAAAAACACACATGAAACTAACCAGTTTGGGAGACTCAAAGTGACCAACTGAACATTTCAATACCTTTTTAGTTTTTTATGTATATATTTGACTTTTGGTGATATTTGGGTAGTTACTACAGTAACTGAGAGACCTCAATGTTGAAAATGTCAAGTTTGATAGAGCACAATTTTTAAATTTAAATTTTATTGTTTATGGATCTATATCTTTAGAAGCTTAATGGGTACCTGAAAGAATCATGAGAATATTTCAAAGTTTTCTGAATCTATATAGATATTTATCTTGTTTCATGTGTTTATAGGCAAATATTCATATATGTTTTTTTTTTATTTTAAGCAAGGGTATTTATGAATTAAAAAAAAATTTATATGTAAAATTGAGAAAGGAAATGGGTAATGTGTCATAGCGACAACAACCCAACCTAGAGTAGACAACAGCCGAAGGGTCCTCAATGTAGAGAAACTCCCGCACCGTGTTGATAAAAAAAAATCAAAATTATTACAGAGTCACAAATCAATTTATCAAAAAAAATCTATGAAAAAGGAAAAAAAGTCAAAAAAGTTGTATTTATTATAGTGATTGTTTTGATATTTCTGTGTTATTCAGAAATATATGCACCAAAAAGAATTAAATTCTTACAAGTATCAATGTGACATGCCCTTGTTATTTTTTGTTTTGTGCAGTACATGCATTTGTTCAAAATTTATCGATTGAATAAACATGATAAACTAATTGTTATGTTCTCACTGTAGCTTAGTATATGTAACATTTAATCAGGCCAAGTTATCTGTCTTATTAAAAAGGAGATCTGATATGATTGCCAATTTCACATCTACATGTACCTATCACAGTTCTTTGTAAGCCATAATCATTGTGACGTATGGGAATAATTTTTTGTTGTCATAATCTGACTTTTATACAAACCAAGTGATGAAGATAAATAGTGCTTCTATTTCCAAAGGTTTTTAAGAAATTGCTATGGAACACAATAAAAATCAGAAGATGTAGTATGATTGTAATTAGACAACTCTCCATATGTAAGAGACCAAATGATGTAAAAGTTTACAGCAATAGGTACAGCCTTCAATAAAGAACTTAACCAATCTGCATATCATATTTGATTTTGCAAAAACCAAGAGCATGATTATTTGTAGATTTTGTCACTATCAAGTATATACATGCATGTACTAATGTATTCGCGTGGTGTCAGTCCCCTTACATAAAGTTGCCCATGGAAAAATAATCAGAAATCTTCCCACAAAATAAAATAAAATTTAATGGACAAGATCTATGATTATGATGGTCATGCCAGTTGGAAATTCAGAATATAATTAGTTATTGTATGGAGAGAGCAGTCTTAGCATGTCACAGAGTATAAAACTATGATGGTTTGGGATGGAGATCTGTCTCATTTCTTTATGAGGGGTTCCTGCATGGCATGATATGATGGTTTGGGATGGAGATCTGTCTCATTTCTTTATGCGGGGTACATGCATGGCATGATTTGAAGGTACACATTTTTAGATTTTTAGTTGCATTAAGAAGATGTTGTCATGTCAATCGAAAGAATACTGTTTATTCAGAAAGGTATGCAATGTTGTAATTGCAAAAAATTGCAAATAGGTAGGGGAAGTGAATAAAATCATCATAAAATGTTAAAGCATTATCTATATGCAGCATTTTAGGAAATTGCAATCACAAAACTAGCAAGTGTGTGGATTGTCAAACAGCTGCAATAAGTTATGTCAAAGTAAAAACTGTATATGATTTTGAAATGGACTTATAAACCTCTTTCATATACATATACCTCATACCTTGTTAAAGGATAACTTCAGTCATAGTTAATCATCCATGGAACACAACACATTGTCTTCAGGTGCTGCACACATGTGCCAAATATAAAAAGATTTTGTTACAGGACGAACATATCTGCTCCTGACACTTTTTGAAAACAAAAATCATCATTTTACTTTGAGGTCAAAGGTCAAAGTACAGCAAAAATGTATTGTATGTATCTGGCATTGACTTATGATCTACTGGCCAATTCAATGAGAATTTTCTTACATCTCCCAACTAAGTAATTTCATGGTGAAAGTTGGTACAAAAGAAGCCAACAGGAAACTCACTCAAGAACAGTGTACATTTTATTGTTGCTATGGCAACCTAATGAACAAAGTAGTGACAAGACTACTCCCTTTTTCCTTTTATTTATTTTCATCAAGACCTATCACTTAATCATGATAAATACAATAAAAATGCATAAGTATATGGTATTTTGCAACTTAATCCATGTAATACCATTTTGGTTTGCGAAAGAATATTTCTCAATTTTTCAATTTTTCTCAATTTTTTTTGCATTTTCATACTTAATTTTTGAAAAAAAAATAAAAAAGATACCAGAAATTTTATTTTCATTATTTCTTACACCTACATAGTACTAGACTTCCATGTAAGTAGTTTAGTCATAACTGTTGTTTTTCTCTAGTGGTTGATAATTGAAAACGGTAAAAAACTGGCTTTTCTCAATTTTTCCCTATTTCAGCATTTTTTTACCTTATATTTAGAAAAAAAATAAAAAGATACCAAAAATGTTATTTTCATTATTTTTTACACCTACATAGTACTAGACTTCCATATAAGTAGTTTAGTCATAACTATTGTTTTTCTCTAGTGGTTGATAATTGAAAACGGTAAAAAACTGGCTTTTCTCAATTTTTCCCTATTTTAGCATTGTTTTACCTTATATTTAGAAAAAAAATAAAAAGATACAAAAATTTTATTTTCATTATTTTTTACACTTACATAGTACTAGACTTCCATATAGGTAGTTTAGTCATTAGTGCTGTTTTTCTCCGATGATGGATAACTGAATAAGGTAAAAAAAACTGGATTTACTCAATTTTCTCAATTTTCCCTATTTTCGCATGTGTTTACCTTATTTTTCTAAAAAAATTTAAAAGATACCAAACATTTTATTTTCATTATTTTTACACCAACATATTACTAGACCTCCATATAGGTAATTTATTCATAAGTGTTGTTTTTCTCCGATGATGGATAATTGAAAACGGTTAGAAACTGGCTTTTTCCCCATTCATATCAATGAAAATTTGCAGTTTGAGTGCTTATATTGAATTTCATTAAAAAAAATGTCAAATTCATAAAAAATTGCAAAAAAAATTATATATTCCCTGTCAGTATGTTATACTGAAAGGATAAAATATATGTTTGACCAAATTATTTTTTTTAGTTGAACAGTCCTGCCTGGTGCTCTCTGACATTGCCTCTTAAAACTTACTTAGACAAATGCTCGAACTACTTGACTTTCAAAGCTAATAATTAACGTGTTTACACATTGGTATAATATGGTTGTTAAACATTACACACCTGTAATTGTGTAAGACACTATACAATTCGTGTGCTTGCATTTACTTATCAAAAAAATATATTTATTTCAAGCCTAAATATTTTGACATGTTGTTTACATTTTCTAAATTTTAGAATGATAATCGTGTCACAAATTCCGGTTAAGATATGACTACATACCAATATCCTGATATCGTCAGGTAAATATGCTAAATAATACATAATTTATACGACATAACATTAACAAATATCATAACAATTGATTAAATAAAAATGAATAGCCAAGGTGCTTAGACAAATCTGCCACACAAATAAAAATATATACATTTCTACATCAAAAGATATTATAAAAGGATAAGAATTACAAATTAACCCAATAAATGTTGATGATAAAAGGAAGTGACAATGTGGTGTTGTCCAATCATGCAATGGTCAACAGTGAAATGTAATGTCTCTGCCTGTTGATATGAGCGTCACTGATGAGTCTTATGTAGACGAAACGCGCATAAGCCTGGTACTTTTGATAACTCCTTGTAAAAACATGTTATCTAATTTCAGCAATCTGTGTTCAATTAAGTAGGACAGTTTAAACTCTTTGACAGGATTAGAGAAATCATAAATTTACAGTATAAATAGCTCACTCTTTATTTGAGTCTAAGTAAAAAACAATTAGAACAGAATTATATTTTCTGCTGCCTGATATGATTTTGTTCAGCTTAATTTCTAATAAGGAAAATACAATTGGTTTACGTTATGTGATCCAAACGGAACTCAATTAAATGTTTTCTCTTTGACACATTCCCCAATTATATTCTCAATTTCATACATTATATTAAACAAAAGATGACAACTATTTACACGAGCCCTGTATTACTCCACTATTTTCTACATTTGAACATGTTTATATCCAAGCAAGGAATATTACAGTTCTTGTCAATCCGTTTTTGATATGTTTTGTCATTTGAAATTGCCATGTGGTTATGGACTTTCCGATTTGATATTCCTCTGAGTATTTTTGAGATTTTACTTTTCATCGTAAGAGTTACAAAAGAAATAGTAATATTACATTTAACAAAGTTAGATGATTATAGACCTTATCAAATAATAACCCTTTTTATCAGTGTACATTGTGTACGTAGATGCACCTTGAAATTTAAAACGATTTCACATAGAAACACAATAAGAACCGAGTTTACCACCCCTGTCGTTGGATTTTATAGGAAATTATTTAAAAAACTTCTTTTAAGATGATTGCAAAGAATAAAAAAATCAAAACTCGATTATTAAATTAATTATTAATATTTGAAATATATGTCATGACTTAAAAGAAATAATGTTAGGTTTGGATACAATTTTGAAACTTTGATAAGGTGTATGCAAATATTGTAAACCTTTGAAAAAATACAGAGTCAAATATAAGACAATATTAAGCCCATCAAAATACGAATTGCAAGATCCGAAAATACATTGTAGATGCATATTTTATTGAGTTTTAACGAAAATGCATTCGTTTACTTGCAACAAGCTGACATTACATCATGATAAAACTTTTAGATAAAAAAAATAATACTATCTTTTCACCAACTCTTTTATTCTATTATTTCCTTTCACTTTTTCTCTTTTAAGAATGTTTTCTGTAATATAAAAAAAGAAGTGGCTATATGTCACTTGATAATTTACAAAAGGATAATATAACTAATTTTTGTAAAAGATATAAATTGTCATTTTGACACAATTTCTATTCAGTCCATTCCAATTATATACAAGAAATATTAAACCTGTATTTTGTGAATCTTCCAAAGGGATATCGAAAATACAGAAGCACACAATGGACTTGTTCTATAACGAAAAACAAACAGGTTTAGAGTCGTTTTTGTTGTTGGGATGTACTAGTACCCGCCAAGTCCTTTTATTTATAGAATTTGTATTTTTATCCATCTGATGAGTAAAACTTTTTTTCGATTGAATTTTATATTTCGTTCCTATGTTGTACCATAACGCCACTGTCCCAGGTTGGATGGAGGGTTGAATTCATTAACATGCTTAACCTCGCCACATTCTCTATGTACGTCCCTATCTCTGATTAGGATTAACTACAAAAGTAGTAAAAAAAATTGTCATTGAAATGAATGTTTCGTGTTTATTATTTGATTAAACGATTAATGCAATTGGAGAATAAATAGTGTAACGGGAGCTGTATTGTGTTATTATCGACGCCATTTTGTTTACATTGGTAAAAAAAAGAAGTTCGCTTAACGGCGTCTATCAAAAAAGAAAAATAATATCGACACATCAACGGGAAGTCCGCTCGACCAATCATATCAACGTTTTCTCTAATATGTAAATCATATAAGAGTTATTTAAAAATATTGTTTTTTTTTCTTTTAGGTGATGAATGTGTCATGTTTTTACTTATTAAACTGTTGATTTTGATCCTTCAGTTTAAAAACAGTCATTTGCAGGTAAGCAAAAGTGATTCACAAAAAAATAAATAAAAAAAAAAATACCAAAAAAAACAGGAATACAAAAATGAAGTGAAACTTACAATGGATTTTTTTTACTTTTGTCTTTCAAAACGTTAATAGATGAATTATTCATCAATGGTCATCTTACAATTTGTGTCCTGTTTGTTCACTGATTTTTTATTTTTTTCGAGAGTACAAATTTTCGTAGTTTTAAAACTACTTTTAATATTCGTGGTTATGTTATTTTGTTGTTCCCTTGTACCCATGAACTCAACAAAAGTTGGTCTCAAACTAATATTTGTAAATCTACAGTCATGTATTAATTGTTTTTGTATGGTAATTCATAGAGTTCTTTTTTATAATGTTGCATTCAATGTTTCAAAAAATGTGACAACTTTGGTTGTGACGACCAATGCCAAACAAAGACATAATTCGATATATGACGTCACGCCCTTATGACCGCTTCATTTGTCAGCAATTATGGCGAACAATCTTCCGAAGTTGGTTAAAATTAAAACTTTGACTTCATGTATTAATATTCAGAATTACTACTGTCAAACTATAAGATGAAAAATTGGAGTGGGCTGTGAAAAACGGGAAGTGTGTGATAAAGGGTAGGGAAGCGATAAAGGGATGTAATGATTGGTGTGCATTAAAATTGATAAATACGGGTTGAACAGTAAACTATTCATCAAATATTCAAAACTGTTGTATTAACTACAAATATGGATATCGTTTTATATTGCACTTTTGAATAATGGAGAACTTTATATCCAGAATGTAAAATATTATGAAGTTCTTCGTTCCGACAAGAATTGTAAAAGAGAAATTTTAATCGAATTTAGTTATGCAAATTTGTTTGTGTCTGTAGAAAATAGATAGATAGACTTACTGACAAAGGAGTAGGTCCTGTAAGACCCCTTTTTAGCCCCAAAATATAGCAGTTTTACAAAATTGTAAAAATGTAAACTTGTAGTTATTCATTAGAAAGTAAAATGCTTCTGCCACATAAATATGGGCTGTTTTTGACTATACAATGCACATATAACGGGTACTAGCACCATTAAGTCATGCTTAATTATTGAAATCGTCAAAATTCTAGCATTTTAGTTAAATTTTCCTGTAAAACGAAAGTGGCCGCATTCGTGTTCATCCTTAATATTGAAATGTAAGTTGTATTTAATGATAACACATAACATATATAAAGGTTGAGGATGAACACAGATGCGGCCATTTTCATTTTTGACCAAAAACATCTGAAAAGTGACATTTTGTGGCATATTTGATATAATTTTCATATTTCAGCTTGAATCGATGCGTTTTTTAATGACTAAATCAGTTAAAATCTTTCACATAAACTAGTTGATTCAAATAAAATTAACACTTAAGTGTTAAAAAAGTGGTCAAAATCTTTCGTCAGATGAACCTGAAATTTGAGGCCAAAATCGGCCCTAATCGGACCTACTCCTTTGTTCTTGTATAATACATTCTTCATTATACCCTGTTTTGTGGGAGATATTAGGTAGATAATTGTGGAAATCGTGATATAAGCATGAAATTTGGTATATAGGTTTACTAAATGATGATTAAAAAATATCCGCTGCTGTTCATCAAATTTTTTAAATTTTTTTCAATTTGGCCACCACCCATTAGGAAATGGCGTCCTTCATTTGTACCCAATAGGGTACATTTTGTAAATCCTTTTAAAGTTGTTTGATATGTATAATCCAATGTAAGTTTTGATAATACTTCAATTAAAGTTGGTAAAGTGCGATAAAACAATACATACATGAAGAAAAAAGTGACTTCCGGTTCCAAAATGTGAAAAATGTAAATTTTAATTTTAAACTTAACAAGAGATATCACGGTCTGTGTCTGGCTCAAATGCATAAATACATGTTGACTATCTTATTACTATCTGACAGTGACAAATACACACACGTGTACAAAGAAGACCAGAACAGTAGCATGCACAGTTACCCACACATCTTGGTTTCTTGCATTTGCATTAAGAAAAGTCCTGACACGAGGATGCCACGGCAGCCAAAGAAATCAACTTTGGTTTCCAACTGTCATTGTTTTATTTTCTTTCATCTAATTCTAGTGTTCTAGTCTCGGTACAAAAACCTGTCAAATGAATAAATGCGGATGAGCCAAATATGTTCACTTTGGTATGCTTCTCTTTTAATATATCTGATATGTCTGACACCCTGGAATCCTTCAAAAGTGGCATATCCACTCTAACATTTGAAGGATCCACAGCAACTTATTAAACTGATAAGCCACTGTACATAATGTATATATGTTATTTGATAACGAATTTTCTTTGTCATATTATTTTAAAATTAAGTCCATATGTACATAGCACACACACTTCCGGGAAGTTTTACATTCCTACCTAGGAGTCTACTCCCGTATTCGGAAGAGGAAGAAGAATATGATCCGTATGAGAACCTCTAGTAGGCAGAATAGCATCATAAAGCCGCTGCTTCCTTGCAAACGATTCAAATCGTGCCTTCTTAACAGCAAATGTTGATGTTGCAATACATGATGCAAACAAATGCTTCTATGTTATCAATGTCTGTCTGTGTTTTTATACAAAAGCGGGGTAAAAAAGTCTGATACATCAGGGAATACTTCTATGTGTGCATAGTTGACCTCTTCACTTTACCATGCAATGCCGACACAGTGTCACACCCATTGATTGCATGGCAAAGAAGAAGAGCGACTACACCAGGACTAAACGATTTGCTATGCCATGTGAAGGAAGCCATAGAAAGCCTATTTTCCTTCAAAAACCTATTCACAATTTGTCCACAACTTATATTGCGAGTGCTGCAATTTATAATGCTACTGCATCTGTGTTAGTACTACTTTTAACAATCATTTTCAGCAGTATGCTTAAATCATGAATAATCATCCGTATATCTGTTTCTTCATGGTAAGAAGATAGCTGGGAATTACCCGTATTGAAATTGCAAAGAATATTTTCACCTTGAGTAACATAAGCATTTTTATAAATTACTAAATAGTTATGTCGTCAAGAAACTTGTACCAATCCGTTTTTGTGTCATCTTCACAGAGAGAACTAATACAAATCCTTGGCGTGTTACCAGTACCACCAACTTTCCGTTTAGCACCAATACCTAGCCTTTTTTCTCGTCCAAGCCTTCAAATCATTCATTTAATAAACATCATATACAATGTCTACTCTTGGATACTTATCGTTGGAAGATTTCAGGCTATACGGCAGTATGACATCATTTGCATAATCATCAGATATTTTTTCCCAATAAAGTGGCCTGGGATAAACCATTGCTGCTCCACTAACGACAAATGCGTCAGAACTTGGATCAGTTGATGAGAAATTGCAAAATGTTTCAGGTATACCTATTTGCTGCGATTTGATACCACTGTGTAAAGTGACATTCTGAGACAAAAAGGCTAAAGAAATCTTCAAAGTCAAACTGTCTACATTGACAAGAAATTAAATAAAATAAAGAGATCACAATTAATTTTCAGGTTCTCCAGCGTTTTTTTAACAAAGACGTTTCCAGTTTCATTTTACTTCTTTTATAGGGAATTTTTCTTTTTTATCTAGTTATAAAAAGCAGATTCTCTTTTGTTTTGCATTTGCTTCAAAAGATATCCGTATTGTTTGGACCCAATATCTCGGAGTTTATATACATATCTTACTTGCATCCGAATCCAAAACTTCCATAGATGAGCTAATTTTGTACAAATCTGACGACACTTCTAGAAATGAATTTCCAAATTAGTTCATCACTTTGGAAGGCCTATGACAGTTTTTGGGGAAATACTTTTGTGTACCGTAGAGTCTTCATGATTTCGTTTATCTGTTATAGAATGACTCAAACCACAGATATCTAAAATTCATATACCAGTTTACTGAATTCTGGTCTAGCTACCATCCATCGTCCTAAAGAGATATTCAACGTATGGCATTAACATCGCCCTTCAAAAATGCATTATTCTGTGTTTGTGCCTAATCAGTTGTGATATAAGAAAACAAGTATTTAGTCTCACGTTACCACTTGCAAATTGCATTGCCACCTGTTGGTGATGTTCGTGAAGGGATGCCATTCCTCGGAAATGGATTGCGATTGGTACCCATCGAGCATAATAAACATGATCAAGACAAACAAAATACGTATCCTGCTTAGTATGGACAGTTTGTAAAGTACGATATCTGACTTGTGAAACAGGCGTACTACCGAAAGCACCAAAAGTTCTTAAGTCATAATTGACAATCAGAAATGGACTCTCTTTCCTTACATTAGTTGATCAAATACTTATACGTCGCAGAGTCATGGTTAGTTGTTTCTGCGTTTACGCGTTTATAAGCTCACACTATCAATTCAAGCAAAACACATGCTGTCATCGATGTGCGTGTTTAGTTCTTATTATATTTGAACATATATGAAGAGAATCTTCCATTATAGGTGTTGCAATAAAGGCTCCAGTGAGGGCACATGTCCATCCACTATCACGCAATATTGCAATATTTCACTCAGACTTTAACAAAGTCATTGTTATGTACAATCCACCAAACATGACGATAAACTTATCTCTTCCGTACAAATCTAGCCATTCCAACTGAAATGGCTTATCCAGTACCAAAGTGGTTGATCTGCATCTATAATTATGGTTGCCCGGGATTTATAAAGTTAACCACCTTTTTAACCTGATTCAATGAATGTTTGATCATTGCACCTGAAAGGACGTGTTTTAAAACAGAGGCATTATAAAATTAACAGGAACTTTAACAGAAGAGCCTAGATGTTTAGAAAAATAAAATGATGACAGAGATGTTTACAACATCCAAATCATATCTGTTAGATGAACTATGACTTACAGCATTGTACCCTTATAGTGCGTGCAAATCTCTCTTTATGTTTTCAAATAGTCTGCGCATGCGCAACTTGTTAAACGCATGTGTATCATAACCTTAACAAATGTTATCAAACAAACGCATAACGTCATTAAAAATCCAAAAGCGCTAAGTATATAATGAATAGTTCAGGTGTATTTGTGTGAATTTTGTATCAATTTCACACTTACGCAAACCCCGAACATGTTAAACATTTATTTCTAGTATACATGTCACATGAAAAGAAGGTAGCCAACAGTTCTGATAATAATTTATTCTTAACGCAGGTCAAAGAAAATTGTTTCCAGAAAAATAGGTACTTTAAACCCGAAAAAAACAGCAATTTTAGGAAAGGTGGTGGTCATCTTGAAAAAAAGGACTTTTTTATAGCCAGCAGTTTTTTTCTTAAAAAGTATATAAAAATGATGCTTTGTGCTAATTTTCATGCTTGTATCATCATTTGCACAATTCCCTCGATTTTGCTAGCTAATATATTTCACTAGTATGGAATGTACATTTAAAAAAAAATCGTAATGCTTATAACTTGGAAAATTATGTCACTAACTGTGTTCTTTTATACTCGTGAGGATGTTTAAAGGGATGTACTTAGGTTAAGGGAAATAACTCTTAATAAATTTGTGTCATTTATTTTGAAAAAAAATATTTCTAAGCTTCAAGGTTACATAGATTTTTTACGATCTGTTTCAGATAAATGCTTAAATACATTGACGAACTTGACTTTTTAAAACTTATCTAAAGAGTTATCTTCCTGAACCAAGATCTAGCCCTCAATAAATCAAAAATGGTAGGAGAAAATACTTCATTTGTATTTCTTCTTTCTTTCTTTATTTCAGATTACATACTTTTCTCTTGGTAAGTTTGAGTGAATTATATATTTTAATCTTAGCAAATAATACAGATTGACCGTCTTAACTGGCTACCTGAAACCATGTTCCTATTTCAAAGTCCATTTCCTTTTGTTCATTCCTATAAAAAGGGTTAAAAGTGGGAGGGTGTAAATACGAACAAGTTTCAAACACGCAATGCCTTATTGCGCCTGCGCAAGGCAAGAAATATATCAGTAACTATTTAAATTTTTGTTTGTCGACTGCAGACATTAGTGCTGTGGTGAATCATATTTTATATCACTAGAACACACCCGTGATATCGCGGGTCCGTGACTGAATTAAATTATTTAACTATGTGTATGCCTGGTTTTAGTATTGATAGTGTCATCTAATAAAGTCATGCCGATTATAAGATGCACAGTTTTCTCTACTTTCAAAATCTTTCTGTTTGAACCCGTCGACCTGGAACCTATCAAATATTGGTAATATTAATAAATTTGGAAAACAAAAGGGCCTGGGATGGAGTATCCATTACTCAATAGTATACAGCAAAATTCGAAATTCACCGTTTGGTGGTGCGCCGGTCAGATGCGGAACGTACAGATAAGGTAATAGGTAACAGGTGAATATACTATTGGTATCGGTGTCGGATTCGATCCGGAACTTCTTAATTATTGGCAATATTAATTACGTGGAAAACAAAGGGGCCTAGGTTTGTGTAATTTTTAATCAACACCATTGTACTATATTAGTTATATGTAAAGATGAATTCTTTGATTCATCGTTTTTACGTGATGACGGCTGACAAATTGGACCTCGTAATTTTAGTATTATAGATAATGATGGGAATCCATAAATTTGAATAATCTCACCTGTGAAATAACTTGTATGTTATCATTTACACTCTCGAGAATTTCAAGACTTGAATCTGAAGCTCACTTGTGAGGTTCAACTGATTGATGTATGGATTAACTTATAAAAAGAGAGACAACAGATATAAAAAGGACATTCAGTCTCATAAGCCAATTAATGAACGGACAAAGCCATTAAAAATTTGTGGCAAAACACATTATATGAAAAACAACATAGAAAATAAAGACCGAACAATTATAGGGTATAATAGTATGCAGCAATTAGTTACTAGGTAAATCTTTGAAAATTAAATTAGAATCAATGTTTATATGATGTACTATTTATTTGTCAAGTATTCTGCATCCCCCTTTTTCTATTTTATTTACTAAAAACAATAGATTTAAAAAGCATATGATTAAGTATATATGACAGTTTATTTTATTTCAGGTCCTGCAGATTACGTAGGTTGTTTTGTAGATTATATTAATGTGATAAAGTTTCCTTATACATATGGAGGCGTATCTTATACAAACTTGACAATAGACTTCTGTTTACATGGATGTGGAGATGATGGGTTTGAATATGCTGCATTGATGTCAAACGTTTGTAAATTATTTATTATCTATTTTGCAAATGTTTAAATGATTTTGATGAGATTCGATATTAAAGAATTCTAAGTCAAACGGAACACCTTTGGCTGTGCTTTTTTTTTTAATTAGCAACAAATTGTAGGAATATTCAAGGGAAAGTAGGTAACCCTCTGTAGGCATAATTAAAAAAAAAATGTTACCAAGTATAATTCTACGTACTGTACACCTAAAACATATAAAACTTACCAATCTGAATGAAAACTATCAAAACATTATTTTGTCCCACCTGCATTTCAAACACTTAAGCTTTTGAAGTCGTAATTATTTATGATAAGAATCGCATTAAACTTGTTCAAAAACTATTGGTCAAATACATACTGTTGACAATTTGATAAAAATCACGGACATGGATATTCATTAAAGACACAAATTCACTATTCATACAGATGCAAAGAATTTATTAAAAGATAAAATTGTCTGTTCATCACCAAAAAGTAATTGTGAGGTCATCAAAAGGTCGTTGATTGAATTGATTTACGGTATGGTCGATGCTCATTATTGAAGCATGTAAGGTGACCAATGATTAATTCGAATTCGTACTCATAACAAAACTCACAAAAAACAAATAATATTCTGCGGTAAGAGAGCGGAATTCATTGCAAGATGTGTTTTCAACTGCGCATTTTAAACAGATATTCGATTAATTGTTTCTATTTTATGGCAAAAATAAAAACACTATAGTTACACAACAGTGGACAAACAAATATTAAAACATAAAGAACAATGAAGAACATAAAACAGAAAAGTTATGTGATTCATATTCCCAATAGATGTAGAGTCCTGATAGAAATTATGAAAAAAACATTGGAGATACTTATTTTCCTGCATCATATGTGCCTTCATAACAATACATATACAAAAAAAGATAAAGTATGTTTGTCAATGACTTTTCACAAGAGACTAAATGAGGCAGAAAGTAACATCTGCATGTCATTAAACAGCATCAAAAATAAGCAACCCAATTCCCAATAGTCATCTATACAAGGCTCCAAAATAACAAATGAAAAAACTAGCCAAACGTGCAAATTTACGATCTAATTTATGCACAAAAATAATCGTAAAACATATATGCCACACAGTTACAAGCGACATTCTGACAGAATGGAACAGGAATATTCATACAGAACATAGGTTAGGGAAACATATTTGCGGGATTCAAACTCGCTCCAAATCTTGGACAGTTGTATAAAAGTACAACATAAAAATGGAATATAACAATCAGTCAAAAAAGACGTAACTCAGCAAATGAATACACCTAAATACATTGTATACATCTACCACAAACACATGGGTATCAACACAACTGTAGACTAACCATTTACGGGGCTGCGCCAGAGGCGTAATGTTTTCCTCATCAGCTATGCACTATGGAAAAATGTGTAACAATTCCTAACCTACTGCAGACAATGGGGAGCTGATCAAACTCAAAATGTTATCATAAAAAATGTCGAATGAAACATTTATACACTTATAAAACTAATGCAAGTACTTAAAGATATATTATAAGTTTGCCAGTTTTCACGACATAAGATTAATTCCTTTCAACGTTTTTTTTCAAATTTCATAATTGTCTTTTACAGGAGCGACAATGGTGCCTTTGTGGCAATGAAACAAACTTAAATCTTGCAAGAACACGACCTCTCTGTGAAAGACAATGTAATACACCGTGTATTGGAAACGTGTCACAAATTTGTGGTGGAATATGTAAAATATCTATATATCGTATTACCCCCATGATTGGTACGGTTTCAATTTAGACTGATATAATTTTCACAGAAACATGTTATATATTTATATAATCATTACCCCCAAAACAGTATGCGTTATAAGATGCAAAACAAACGAAATAAAACTACCAAACAAGTTTAAGAGGTCCATTTAAAGCAATCAAAATTAGACACAAAGGTCTATGCAAAAATGTGTGGTATGAATCACACTTCTGATTAATATATACTTGATAGGGGCTATCAAAAGCTCTGCTATTAACCAATTTGTTTGCAGTATTGATATTTCCTTTTAAAAATAAATAAACGGCGATTTTGTCAAAGAGTGTCATAAAGGCGACTATACCACAAGGCAAACAATGGGTCTTCAACGCATCGAAAAAATTCCGCTCTAAAAGGGCGGGCATCAGTTCGACTCTAAACATAATATATGCTAGTTAAGAGAATATTCTAACTTTGCAATGAACACACCCTCTTGACACAAGGCATTATAACTTCCGTCAACATTGTGATCGGACAGAGCTGCGTACAAATCCCATGTAGCCTTTTTCGTATTATATCAAAGTTTCATATGGCTTCTTTCAATGTCTTGAGAAATCTCTTTATAAAGTACAAGGTATATATAATGATTGTTCCACATAATTAAAAACTTACTAGGTTATCATCAATCTCAAGCGCAGAGCTCACTTCCGTTCCGTACTTACTTCATTTCACTACATTTAAGGGAACACGGTTATTTTCCCTTTTTCTGGCATTAGGTTGACTTTTTATGTAAACAAGGTAGGTGAAAATAATCAACTTAGGAAAACGGTGATTGGATGTAAGGGTACAATATTCTTATATATATATATAACTGCAGTGTGTATATTGTTTAACCCCCCTCCCCCCCAAAAAAAAAATTATTTATGTATGTGCCTGTCCCAAGTCAGGAGCCTGTTACTCAGTGGTTGTCGTTTGCTTATGTTTTTCGTTTATTTTTTTACATAAATAAACCGTTAGTTTTCTCGTTTGAATTGTTTTACATTGTCTTATCGGGGCCTCTTATCGCTGACTATGCAGTATTGGCTTTGCTCATTGTTGAAGGCCGTACCGTGACCTCTACTTGTTAAGGTTTATGTCATTTTGATCTTTTGTGGATAGTTGTTCTCATTGGCAATCATACCACATCTTCTTTTTTATATACCACATCTTCTTTTTTGTATATTGACAATATACATTTTTAAACCCATTTAAAAATTTTGTAGAAATTATTTGAAGAGAATTTCGTATTATTTCATCAATTTTTGGCAGAACAAATAGAAGCGTTTTAGCTATATATGACGCGTCGTTATATTGTAGTATACTGAGTATTCGGAAAGGAAACGAGCGCTTTACGGAGATTGGCTAAGCACGCTTTCTGAACGGAGAATAATATTTAACTCTTTGCACCAATTCTTTGGAGTGCTTGTTCACACTTCTGTTGGTAATTTCAGTTGAATAAACAATATGTTGTCTGCTCTATGGTCGGTATGTTGTCGCTTTGACACATTCCCTATTTCCTTTCTCAATTTTAAACTCAGATTTACATTGTAGAAGAAAATGAAGAAGTCAAAAGTGTTCCAACTTCTCCTCAGCACTATAGAACAGCATTCAACTTTTTAGCCATTTCAAGTCATGATCAGCCGTTGAAATCTGAAGTTATACACAGTAATGGTTTAATTGCCAAAGTTGAATGTGCGAAGGCGTGTGGAGATACCATTGACTGTAGAGCGTTTTCTTTTTCCTATCTGACCAAAATTTGTCGCCTGTTTGGAAAGACTATGCAGAGATGTGATGCCGATAAAACTGATTGGTTTACTTCAGTTCTGAACCTTGTATAAACAATTAATGGTTATCGTCAGTATTATTATATTTTTCTTCTATTATTACACATTGTTTAACAATGTATTCTCTTTATCAAATCAGGGTTATCGTGTTTGTCATTTCACTTGGTGGATTTGGTTTTACGTTCAAAAAGAACGTGAGAACATGAAAACAATACAACAAAGATAATTTGATCTTTTGGAACACTTGTTTAGTTAAGATAGTAGATATACTAACAACGTTTGTTATTTCTTCATGTTTATGATCTTTATAATGAAGTACTTCACCGTTTCAGAATCTAAACGACTATGGGCAATCACATTGTTCGATAACCAAAAATGAAAATAATGTTACGTCAAGGGTTTTGATTTCAATTATTTAGAACGTTTAAAACGCATCACAAAGTGTTGGTGTACACTTTTGGAAATATTATCCAGGACTCATTAGATACTGATACGACAAATTATGAATGAATTGTTCGTTTAGATAACCGTACATGTTAAAATTGAGAATTGAAATGGGGAATGTGTCAAAGAGACAACAACCCGACCAAATAAAAAAAAACAAAAAAAACAGCAGAAGGTCACCAACATGTCTTCAATGTAGCGAGAAATTCCCGCACCCGGATTCGCCCTCCAGCTGACCCTCAACAAATATATACTAGTTCAGTGATAATGAACGCCATACTAATTTCTAAATTGTACACAAGAACCTAAAATTAAAATAATACAAAATTAACTAAAGCCAGATGCTCCTGACTTGGGACAGGTGCAAAATGCGGCGGATTTAGACATGTTTGTGAGATCTTCCAAGCTTCTTTGACAATACTAAAGATTCTTTAAAACTTTTTTTTAACATTTGCTATTATTATTGATAATCACCTTTACACGTTCTTGTGTGTTGTTTGTGTAGTCCATCCGGAATTGTCTGAATACTGGTTTGAAATAATTAAGACAGTATAATATTGATTAGGAAAAAAATGTTGATAAGGAAAAATGCAACACCATGTCCGAATTTGATTTAACGTTTTCATAGTAAAATTGTCATTGAAATGCATGACTAGTCATTCAATAGTAAAGGAAAGAAACAAAACAACAAAAAGTCGAAAAATTTATAAAGAAATACATTTTACCTTTTTGTGTGTCTAAAACAGAATACAATGACAACAAACATATAATATAACATGAAAAATAACAACTATTAAAATGAACCATGTAACATAAGCTATACGAAAAGACGGGATGACATAAAGGGATCGACCAGAAACATAACATAACAATGGTGTACTATATAATTTCCGAAATAACAACCCAATAATAAACTTCCAGTTAGATAACAATCTTTATCTACGAAACGGATAGGGTTCTGCATAATTTATTGATAATACTTTAGGCTATTAAAATATTTATAAAACTATATTGATTTTCAGCGTATATTCAGCGCGTATTTTATTCAAGTTCCGAAGAGTTTTAGAGTTTAAATTCAATAAAATGTAAGATAAATATAATACAACTATCAAATTCAAGGGATTTTTTTTCGACCTATTTTTGTATGCAACTGGATGTGAAGTACCATAGTTTGGTGGTATAACACTTCAAGCAGAAATTGTGTTGAATAATCTGAATGAGACTTTTCCCCTTGAATACTGGTTATTTCAAGCATTCCTATCAAATTTTGTCATAATCAGTGAAATAGACTGAGAAAAAATCTGGTGTATTGTAGTACGACGTCTACAGAGCTTCGAGCAAAATTTCTTCGAAAAATCCAAACCAAGTCGCATCATGATATAACAAAGGATGGACCAATAAATGATCAAATATCTATAACATCTGCCTACAAACAGTTCGAATTATACAAAACATGACTTTAGGATGATAAATATCACTAATTGTCCTCCTTGTCTTCCTCATGAGGTATCTTTTGTATATTTTATTGTGTATTTATCTGTCCTTAATGTTCTTGTTTTTATTTTAAATGTATATCTGTCTTGTAATAATGTTATTATAGTGTTTGTTATTTAGCATAACCATAAAGGTGCAGGGCTTGGCTAGCCACAAAACCAGATTCAAAACCCTTTTCTATAAAACGTCCAGTACCAAATCAGGAAAATGGCAATTGTTATCTAATGGTTCGTTTGATGTATGTTGCATTGTCGTATGTTTTTATGTTCACTTCAGTGTTACACTCACAGCTGATGTGTTTCTATCGGTTTTAGTTTTTAATCCAGATTTGTGGATATACGATTTTCGAAAAGTGGTATAGTACTATTGCCTTAATTTAAGCTAGTTACAAATCGTGTGGTTCTTACTATCTCTGCGAGTTTACTATAAGTTATTCGCTTTTGACCTCAGATAAAAGGATGGATATTATTCATGAAGACGGCAACTCAACAACTTAAGAGGTCAAGTCAGTAAGCACTTAGCTCAGAAGGAATTTGATTTTTTTAATTCACATAAAAACTATGCTAAATCATAGGAAATATAACATAAACAACATTTTTTACCATATTTGTGTAAATATTGGACTTAAACTGTTTCCATAGCAACGAAGTTCATATAGCATGCTATTTAGTCTATAATTAAGGGGAAATCATAAAAATATGGCATTTTAGCATGTCAAAACAACAAAGAAACTGTAGATAATATTTATTTTCAATAATTTCCATATGTCAATTGAAACTTTATATATCATTTTGTAGTTGCTATGGTAACTTGAAGAACAATGCGTTACAATTGTTCAAGTCCTCTGCTTAAAAACAGAACAGAGCTGACTTTTCTTAATCACATTTTCTTGAAGGAAATTAACTATACTATCACCATATCGAACAAAATTTGGTACGCCATGATCTGTTTACAAAAAATTTACAAAAAATTTCCATTTTGTCGGTAATTTCACAAATTGATCAGGAAATATTTGGATACAATGTGATGACCTACACTATTTTTTTTGTCATTTTAACAAACATTTTAAATAGATAACAGGGTCGAAGAACAATATGATAACAGTAATGTTCACGAGTAAAAAAAACAACATAGCAACCAATTTACATCATAACAACATTAAAAACTACCTTTGAACCAGGCCTATGTTGCTGTCATTTGAATATGTTTTATCAGGTATCTAGAAAATATTTACAAGCAACAATGAATTACAACATTAATATAAAAAATGACCCAACAGCCCTATCAGCCATAACAAATATTCCATAGCAACATAAGTGGTGCCTTAGAAACATGATAAATTTTGTGCTTAAAATGGAAATCTGTAGGTTTATTGAAAATACTAATATAATGAGTCATGTATCTTCACCAACTTTTATTCAATAAACAATTATTTTAGTATAATTCATCATATTCAAAGATACAAATACAAGGTTTATACACAGTACACGATAGTTAAAAAGTTTGAACTTTGGAAACATGAAATGCAAAATGTTAAAAATATCATTTTTTTTTTGCATAGCAAGGTATGATAGAGGTTTTACAAAATATATACAAGCAATGTTAGAATTTTACATTTGAATTAAAAGCAGCAAAATGAAATACTAAGCAACATTTAAATAACCATAACAACAGGGTAAAGTTTGTGCTAACATTTTCAATCTTTTAATGATACTTTGGAATGCACTTCCTTTTTTTCTTTTATATTATTAAACAAGGTGTTTACATTTAATCCTGTATTCCATTAACTTTAAACACAATCATTAACAACATGCACATCTTACTTCAACATGGTTAGCTTCAAAAGTCCATACTTTATCAATCATTGTCAGCACAGAAGGTAAAAATTATCTCAATTAACCAAAAATATTAAGAAAGCAACATGGATCTACAAAGCAGATCATAAAAATACTAAACTCACAACGGAAAGTACCTAATCATAGGGCAAACACAAAAGCTCAAACACCATTAGCACATCGAACTAATGAACAATTGTCAGATGACTGACTTAGTACAGGCATTTTCTTATGTAGACAACATCCAGTGTAATTATAAATGAGTGTTTGTATTAAAAACTCCCTTTGATCTTTTAAATCATAAATACATTATTCAATCACTCTAACCTATTGAATTTTTTTTGGGACCCAATTTTGAAATATTTTGGGACATTTGTACTCCCTTTTTGCAATATTTTGTATCAAATAAACGAAGATAGTTGCAATGTTTACACCAAATGAGATTTAATTTCAAGATTATTATAACTATTAGAAATCTATGGAAGATTCTCTTTCCATAAATATACACATGCATAACTCAAATATGGAGCCTTATTTGTTAGAAAGGAAGGAAAAGAGGGTGTTAAAAAATTGTGTCAATTGTAATTGTTTTCATAACGGTGTACTGCACAACGTACATAACGGGCTTACGATACAGTTACAGGGGAGATAATGCTTTTGCTTACGTAAAATGTTTTTTTTCGCGACGTCAAAGTCTGACATTTTGCAAAAGATTAATTTTTCGAACGGTTTCAAATTCTTATTTAAATTTGTTTAACTTTCGAACGAGTTCATAGACCGGTCTTTTGTTATATGACAATCGTTTTGATAACGTATGAAGATTATTTGTATCAATTTTCATGGAAATTCAATAATGAATTTTTTTTTTAAATATTATAAATATACAGCACAAAATTACGTTTTTTTTTTAAATTCATGTACATTTGGTACATTATAGTTATTTTTAAACCAAACAAATCATAATTTTTAAGGAAACTTATATAAAAAAAGAAATTATAGATTATTTATAAAAAAGCAGCTCGTGTTTAACTTCTTAAATAAAACAGTTGAGCATTTTTGTCGAAAAGAAGATACGTTCCTCATTTTACTCAAAAAGTAGCACATAAAGGTATTTGTTTTTATTACAAATTTGATTTAAACAGGTATAAAAATAGCCTATTTGTAAACTGTCATCACAATTTCATTTTGGGATCAGACTGTATCGTATGCCCTTCATTTACTATTTTCTCCGTTCTATAGCATAAGTGTGATAACGAGACATAAGCTACGAATTAGACATTCAAACTCTTACTAAAGAAGAACTGACAAACTGATTTAAACTATCAACACAATGCATCAGTGCATGAAAACATTTTGAAAAACACGAACTCCATACGTGCGTTATAATAAACATCTCAAATAGTTTTCAAGCCGCGATGGGGCGTATTTTTCTGGTATACCGTTTTTTGAGTTATTAAGGTTGTATTTTTGACTTTAATTTAATTTGTTTTACGTCTACAATGAATGTGCCTACATTTAATTAAATTCATTTGACAACAACAGCATAAGATTTTCACTTGACTGTAAAAAAGGACAATAAGAAATTATATTAACACATGTTATAAATATCATAGCCCTTTTAATTCCTAACCGTCAATAAATAACATTGTACTGCCAGAGACATACGGACTAAATTTTAAAAACTTGAACATCAACAGATATGCATATATTACAAGCGAGATGATTTATTTCAAAATATTTGGAAGAGCAATTGGATCACACGCATAAAAAAAAAACCACGACTTGTGAGAGTAAACGGCTAAATAATGACAGACAGAAGTATACCGCTGTTCAAAACTCGTGAATAGATGTACAACAAACAAAATCGGGGTAACACACTAAAACTGAGGGAAACGCATTAAATATAAAAGGAGAACAACGACACAACATTAAAATGTAACACACATATAAATAATCCGGCCCCAAACAATTCCAAATTAACGTTTGGATTACATGTAATTCTAACGTTATAATATGCATGAATAAACAAGTACGAGTACTTAATATCAATTTGCTCCTGTAAACAAATAAATAAGAACATGTATGCTAATTGATGATTTGTTTAACATTTTGAAATATCAATTTCCGCCGCCTTTCGTAGCAATATACCTACTCCACCTACATATGGGATATATATATATTTCCCAACTTATGACAATTTCAAGAGCGTTCAGGTCTCCTTAGACTTTATAGAACGTCACAATTGTCTGTGTATATATTTGATGAACCAGTGATATGTCAAAGAATATCTTTTCTAAAAAAAGGTCATCGGAAAATACCGTAAACTCGTTGGTAAATATGCCGTATTAACTTCTTAAATAATACACAATGTTAAGGAAGTATACAATCTAGGTACTGATGTCACTTATAATATTTAAAAATAAAGTTTTATAGTGTTCTGTTATTTTCTCTTGAATCATAACTTTGATTTTATATACATTTGACGTGGCTCGGTACGAAAGCATCCATTCATTGTGTTATTATACTGTGGTTATATTTTGTATTCTTGTCTTTCAATTTGCCTTATATTTGCTTTGTCTATATGCCTTTACGTTTTTCTTTGTTGAAGTATTTGTTTGTTTTATAGTGATTAAAACTGTTGTACCGCCATTTGAAATATTTAACCTCTCATGTCTGTTTATTTTGTTCACACATTGTGAAACATATGCGACTGTCATATAAGTGAGAGTTTCAGCTAGCTTTAAATCCAGGTATAATAATTGAAACTTCATCAGACAATACTAGTACCAAGTCAGGAATATGATAGCCGTTTTCCGGTCGTTTGATAGTCGATCTTTTGAATGTGTACAGCAGTTTAACTGTGTGAATGATCGACCTAAGTCCATTTTCAGTGACAAAGAGGCTGTAAAATGTCTATCATCTCTTCAAGATAAGTATGTCGTTGTTCCTGCGGAAAAAACTTCAAATAATATTGTCTTTATATGTAAATCGTATTACTATGAGTGTCTTATACAAGAATTAAGTATAAATGAGCACTCAGATAATCCCACATACAAAAACATATCATTTGACAAGGATGAGATTTTGGCGAATCATTAGTCCTTCATGGCTTCTATGAACATTGCATTGAACAACAAATCGGAGGGCTTACCTTGTTTGTATTGGATACCTAAACTTCACGAAATTCCGTACAAACAACAGTACATTGCCGGCTCATCTGCTTGTTCTACTAAAGAATTGTCTATTAGATTGACTTAAATTCTGTCCGCAGTTAAAGAGGGTCTTCAGATATACCGTGAGACTGTTTACTCACGTAGTGGTATTAACCATATGTGGATTCTTAAAAACTCAAAGAACTTCTGGATAATTTCAAATCTCGGTCTTTTTCTGAAATTAGTTCTATTTAAACTTTTGATTTTTCAACCTTGTATACAACCATTCCCCATGTAAAATTGAAAAACCGTCTAAAAGAAATAATCCACAATGCTTTTCATCATAAAAATGGTAGCATACGCTATAAATTTATCACTTTGGGATACCATAGGGCATAGTTTGTTAATAAGGAACAAAAGGGTAAAGCATACTACACAGAGGAACAAGTGATCAGTATGCTGGAGTTTCTTTTTGACAACATATTTGTTGAATTTTAAGGTAGAATTTTTCAACAAATTGTCGACATTCCTATGAGAACGAGCTGTGCGCCTCTCCTTGCAGACCTCATCTTATTTTCATATGAATCGGAGTTCCTTCAGACACTTGTCAAAAACAAGAAGATCAAAGAAGCCAGGTTATTTAATTTCACTTTCAGATATATTGATGATGTTCTTTCCATTAACAATCCGAACTTTTCTGATTGGGTTCCATTAATATACCCACCAGAACTAGAAATTAAAGAGATTTCAGACACGGCTTACTCCGCCTCATTTTTAGACTTATACTTCGAATTTGACATACACAGTCATCTCAGTACCAGAATCTATTACAAACGAGACAATTTCCCCCACCTTAGTAGTAATATACAAACTTCACCTGCATATGGAATATACATTTCCCAACTTATCAGATATTCAAGAGCTTGCAGTTCCTATTAAGACTTCGTAAAACGTCACCAGTGTCTGGGCAGAAAGTTGATGAACCAGGGGTATGTCAAAGAACGTCTCGTCCTTTTTCTAAAAAAGTTCTTTGGAAGACACCCAGAACGTGTTGATAAATATTCCGTATCAACTTCACAAATAATACAAGATGGTTTTGAAGTATAGATTTTGCGTACTGACGTTGGTTATTATCTTAATAACGCGTTAAAGTATTCTTTTATTTGTCTTTATTAATATTACTTGTACTGTTAAGTCAGTATTTTGAGATATTCTTTTGACGTGACTTTGTAGTTATGTAAAACATCATACTTTGAACGACAAAATTATTGTCATTTTTTAATATTACTTTTACTTATGGATCTTGTCATACTATGAATGACAAAACTATTTATTCAATAATACTACTTTTTCTGTTAAGTTTGTTTTTTATGATATACATTTGACATGAAACTGTACTTATGTATCCCGTCATTCTTTGAACCACACATTTATTTTATGTATTATTACTACTTTTACTGTAAGATCTGTTTGAATGGTCTATCTACTTTACTTTTTCTACCTATTTATTTTAGGTATTTTTTTATATACAGCTCTTCAACGGTTTCGGTACTTATACATCTTCGGATTTCAACTGTTTGGCTTTGAGCGTTCCTGATGAAGGTTAATCCAGAAAAGCGCTTCGGACGCAAGAAATTTATAACGTGTTGTTTCCAATATTTTACGTGATTCTGCATGTATATATGCCTTCATACTTTGAACGACAAAATTATTTTTATGTCTACATGTGCGAATTTCAAACGCGAAATTTTACACGAGTACTGAAAACCTTCTGTCCTTTACGGGTAGACTGTACAGATATATATTAAGTCGTATAAGAAAAGCATAATGAGTATGTTGAATTTGATGTATGCCTTTTTGTGCTTCTTCGTTAGATTTGTTGATTTAATAGTGATATTAAGATGATAACGCTATATTGACGGCTGTACACCTATTTTTGACATTTTTACTCTTTGAGTATGTTTGTTTTGTTCATGCATCGTTGACAATGTAATGAAACTTGATACGACTGTCATACTAGTAAGAGGTTTAACTAGCTATATAACCAGGTTCAATCCACCATTTTCTACATTAGAAAATGTCTGTACCAAGTCAGGAATATGACAATTGTTATCCATTCGTTTGATGTGTTTGGATTTTTGATTTTGCCTTTTGATTTTGGACTTTCCTTTTTGAATTTTCTTCGGAGTTAATTTTTTTGTTTTTACTTTTCAATTATAGAATTTGGTTCTTATATTTACTAATCCCTATATCATTTGGTCTCTGTTTGGGATTTTTCTCATTGGAATAATAACAAATATTATGCGCATAAAATGTCAATGTATTTTTTTCTGAACAACAAATGTAGGCAACGATTTGAAATAAGAAAAAAAAACTATTTCAAAGACAAATCGAAATCGAAGGATGACAAAACCCACGCTTACTTATTCAGAATGAAAAAAGCGTACTTAGAATTAGAAAGTATATAATTTATTTGTTCATGCGTTCAAAACAGATGCTAGTTTGGCTAATCTGTTTTGTTCTAAAGAACTTAAAAGCATGTACTTATACATTAAATTTGATGTGTTTCTTGACACTACGAAACTATGTTTTAAATATGCTGTTAAATTCCCATACCTTTGTAACTTTCCCTACAATAAACATAGGTTTCCATTAATTTTCATGTTGATACACAGAAATCGTCTTTAAACACAATATTGCCATTGAAAGTTTAAATACGCATACCATAATATACAATGTACTGAGATTTAAGTCTCTCTTTGTTAACCTATATTCGAACGCCTACACTAATAAATTTGCAAATGCATTTTTACGTTTCTGCTTTAGATTAAATGCTAAAAACATGTTAAATCATAATCGAAAGAAATTCGACAAAGATATTTCAGAAAAGCTACAGGATGCATGGCTGTAACGCCTAAAGAATGCTCAGTGCATATATTGAATGATTCGATTCGAATTGAATATGAATTTATGTTTGCAATAGACCGACACCCTAAGTTAACTTATCATAGGTACCAGGATTAATTTTTGTTTGACTTATCAGTGACGCTCAAATCAAAATAAGTTGAAAAGGCCGACTAAAGTACGAGGTTGAAAAGCATTGATGACCAAAATGTTTTTCCTAATACATCTAAAGTAATCTATTCCTGAGGTAGAAAAGCCGTAGTATTTCACAAATTTATAAATATGACCATATCAATGATAGTTCATGTCAGCACATAAATGCTTACTACTGGGATGGTTATACCTTTTCGGTATGAAAACTCCACCGGCAGTGTCATCAACCAAGTGGTTGTAAATAAACTCATCATAGATACCAATATTACATTTCTTTATATCTTATGCAGCAAAAATACTGCAATCTGATAGTTAATTTATCCGCTGTTGATAACAATCCAACCTTATTAACTCCGGAATAAATGTTTTTTTCCCAAGAATACAACAGTATATAAATTGCAAAACTAAAGAAAAAAATAATAAAACAAACAAAAACAAAAACTATTTCCTCAAAAATTAAAAGAAAACTTGAGGTAAAAGAACATAAGTATTTAAAAATACGCAGCAGCGTCGTTCAAAATATGTTACACTGGAAGTTTTTAATTAGCATTTTTTAAATTTTACATCCCGGTTTATAAATGAGTATAGAAAATTAATTCGTTATTTTTGTGTTATTAGGGGTTTACGGAATTTTACGCCTCGGGGTTTACAATTTTTTAACAAGGATGTAAAATACAGCACACCCTTGATAACAACAAGATCACAAAAAGTATTTACACCAGACGCGCGTTTCGTCTACTAAAGAATCATCAGTGACGCTTCAAACCAAAAAAAAAGTCCAAATATAGTTCGAAGTTTAATAGCATTGAAGACCAAAATTCCTTAAAGATTAACCTACTACAATGGCTAAGCTTGTTGTCTATTAACCAATTGCATTATGAAAATGTTTGATTGAAAACATGTCATCCCACACGAATATATTGTTTGGCTCGATAACGACCAGTCTTGGACTGAATTATCATTTTTTCGGCTTGGAAACTATTTCAAATTTACTCTAAATAAAACTGAGTCCACGGATTTACAGTTTAGTTTTTTCATTACAATTCCGTTTTGTTTTATTAAACGGTATTTGTCAATTTGATTTTGTTATTTTAGTTTTCGCTTTCGTTTACGGTATGCATAGAATAATCAATAAATTCTTGGACATTTTAACTGATTTGGTTGAAAAAAATTGGCATAAAGGCTGTCGACACCATTATTTTTACTGACCAAAAGGACGAATATTTATGTTTTAAGCTGATGGCTGTTAATATTAGTCAATTATCATAGTATGATTGACACAAATGTATCATCTACGTAACACTAAACAGTTGTTATCAAGTAGTCTATATCTCTGTGTGTTGGCATTTCTTTTTGTTGCACATCAGTATTTCTGTTGGTCGGCTGTTTTCCCTCAAATAGTTCATGTTTTTCCTGTGATTTACGTTTGTAACCAGGATTTGTTTTTCTCTCAATCGATGTACCGTTTTATGAACAGTAGTTTATTACCGTTGCCTTTATTTAGTGTTTTCAAACGTAACATTGAACTAACAATTAGACAGATGTTAATTTTGTTTAGCCAGAACTTTTATCGTATAATTGATAACAACCAAATAACATATCTGATATTACATGGACATATGTATAAATAACAGACTTACAACATGTCGATAAACTATTCTGTTTTAACATATTTGATATCAGAGAGAACATTTTCAGTTTCGATCATTTCATCATTTTCAAGTCAGTATCTCTAGCCTATTTACCGTTCGCATTACAAAATGTTATTGATGTGATTTTGACTTGCGGAAAATACATGTATATCTTCAGTCAATCTTTTATCGGACCATTTCATTAATTAAGAAAACTGCAGCTGAATAACATTACTTCAAATAGTAGTCTGAATAGTCGAAATGTCATAACTGTCAATTTATAGTTATCAAAGATACCAGGATTATTATTTAATACGCAATATTCATCTGTGACGCTCACGTAAAAAAAATAAAGCTAAAAGAACAAGGCGATTTAAAAGGATCATAACAAATGTGATATGCGAATTATCACATGGTTCAGACTTTCATTTACATATGATTTAAGGGATATTTGTTCGATTTCTCCATTTTACGTCTAAGAATAATAAAAGACGAAATAATGATTCGGAGACAATCATCACAAAAAGTATAATAAAAAAATTAATGTTCTCTCTCTTTGTCGACCCAGCAAAGGCTTTGCTAAAAGCAACATATCTCTACCGTTTACTCCTGACCTACCAATATCATGTGTGTATCATTGTTAAGCATTGCAAGGTACACATTGTAGATATTAACACGTCTTTGCTTATAATCGGTAATCAGGCTGTGGAATCATATACCCTTTTATACTCTTGTGAACACTGTGTATTAAATACGTAAAATTCAATTTGCTGTTGTTTTATATTAATAAAGAATTTAAATACATCTTTGTGTTCTTCTTCGTTTTAAGCAAGGATTTCTTGGAATTTTTAATTTTGTTATTGTTATACAGTCTAATTTTCTGTGTTCAAATCACAATAACTCCTTTTCTCGATATATTTTTTTAATACATTTGTTTATCTGTCAAATGCTCAAACTTTCTTGACAAGCAAAACTGGATAACTTATATATATAGTAGATCATAGATATATGTTTCCCGAGATAGAATTTCCTTATACCTTTCCAATATGAAACATTAACTATGCTCTTTTCAAAAATATAATAAAAAAAGATTGGTAACCGTGCTATTTTCCAAGTTATGAGATCGAAATTGAAAAGAAACTGTCAGGAGATATGTTTTATAATATGTTTTAAGAAATAAAACGACAAAACGGTGTCAGCTGCGAACATGCTTTCTTGCTACGAGAAGAAATAAAACTTCCCTATCAGTACAGTGTAAATTTGTTATACAAGAATTATCTCCCCTTAAGTGGCTAAATTGAAGAAGAAACATGATTCTTAACAAAAGTGTTTTGTATTTGTGAAAATATTTTGAATAAAGCAAAAATCAGCAAGTTTTCTTCGTAAAAATAAACAGTCTTATCAATAAAATTGCACATTGGTCTAAAAATTTGCAGATTTGGGAAAATAACTAGACTGATTGTGTAGTGTGTAAAACAATCAAAGACGGCGGTATTCCACGAATCTACCTTCAACAACTTGATAATGTCAAAGTCTAATTGGAGTGATATTGATTACTTTAGAAATATATTTACAATGTAGCAGTTATAGGTGATAACGATTTTCTTATACACCTACTATACAGATCAGTAAGTCAACCCTTCAATATATTCTAGTGCAGACGTATAAATACATAGAGTAATGTTATGTTAATAGTGTCTAATTTTTTTGAAGTTTCTATTGCTCGGACATATTATTCCAATCACCTCATGGTAAGCTATTGTAGGTACTTTTGGGGATTTATTTAATATTAATGTATTTATATTTATCTATCAAACTAGTAATGAATAATTTGATTTATTTTTAATTTATTTCAAAGATTGTATTATTTTCTGGACGTTCCAAAAATGTGTTCTGATTACATTCTGTAAGGTTCAAGCATAACCTCATCACGCATATGTGATCTAATTAATCACAACTTGTTATCTTTTTGAGGCCACAAGTTCTTTTACTTTCAAGAAATAGTATATTGTATATGTTATGCATATTACTAGAAACCACAATACAGTCCAAAATTATATAATGTATCACATGTATGTCCATTTTTATCAAACGAGTCTTGTTTTGCTTTGTTTCACTGAGGAGTCTTATGTAGACGAAACGCGCGTCTGGCGTACTAAATTATAATCCTGGTACCTTTGATAACTAATTAAATAAGAACTCTCTGATGTAAAAAGTAAGTTTATTGTGTGAACTTTATAATATACTACAATGTATATAGTTGCGGCTATTTTCAAACTAAATTGTTAGTTGAGTACAAATACATAAATATGTTTAGAAAAACAACTATTTAATTGTTAACAGGTGTTACAATGATCAATTTTGTAATGTCTACCACACACCTAATATTAAAACAAGCCTTTTAACATCTTCCTTTTCAAGAGAAATGACTGTTTTCTAAAATTAACTTTCAAATGAAATAAAAATCGTTGCTCCAATTAACATAGCTGTAATAAACAAATTAAGCACAACGCGTACAGTCAGTCAATCTTTATTATATATTCTTTATAAAGAAACGGCATTGTTCTTCGATGCCTTGTATGATAACAATAATGGTTCTTCGCCCGCGGGTTCAAATTCTCTGAATCTCGAATGCTTGCCGTACAAAATCTTGATCCTTTCTTTAACAATTTCTACTTATATTGAATATTTTATGATATGCAGATATTTGACTGTATATTTTACTGATATATAGTGATGTAATACCATATAGCGGGTTATTTCCGCGGGGTGTTAATTTTAGCTTATTTTCATGGATAGAACAAAATCGCCAAATTAAAATCCGCCAATTTAAAAGTGCACTTGCAAAGGTATTGATAAAAGTTTAGAATCCGCCAAAATAATAACCACCAAAATATTTCGTTTACCTTAATCAATGAAAATCGCGAAATTTCACATCCGCGAAAATAACCCGCTATACGGTAACATGAATAATATGACGTGGTATGTTTGTACCAACGCATCCATTTATCAAAAGAACAAATTTAATCAGTCAGTATTAACTAAAATATACTCCCATCATTAGACAATCTGTCATCCATCAACGTCAAAATTTGTAAACTTTTATGAGTACGACTTTTCAAAGATCGGATCTATAACTTTTCCTAAATTATTTTCAAATTAGCAGATTCAATTTCAAAGGGTTCATTACGCATGATTTTTCATCATCTTCACAGTTCAAGGCCCACGGCTACTTCTGTGTTTATAAAATTTGTTGTGCAACATATGTTCCATATCGAATAATAAATAAAGACTATTGACCCTGTGACAACTCTACATAATGACGTCAAAATAAGCTTTTATATGTCAAAGCATGACCCAAGAAAAATTCATATCGCATAGAAAGGTACAAAAGGTCCCGATCTGAAAAATGTCAAACACATCAATTTGCATAACTAATTGCCTGTTCTATGTCAAAACATGAAATGCAAATCAATTATGGTATCAAGTAACAAACGACAACCAATGAATAACTGTCTCCTGACGTGGGAATGAATACATAATGTTACGATGTCAATCATGCTGGCGGGCTTCACTAAACAGATATTCTAACATGTAACCATGGAAAACGATAACCTTGCTTTGAAATTATGCAAACATAAATGTTCACTTTGATTCGAATATCAAACATTATTGTAATTTAACTGGTTTTTTGTTTGTTTTAGGTGTTTAATGCGTCATGTTTCAACTGTTAATCTTGCTTCTTCAATTTGGCAAAAGTTATATGCAGGTAAGCAAAATTCATTCATCAATACTTTACTTTTGGATGTAATGCGTCTTCTGATTGTCTGGCAATCAGCTCAACGACAAGATTTTGTCATGTGACCGTTTTTTTAAGGTTAAATCTGACTTATAATGCAATTTAAAATTAAATTATAAAAAAGCATGCTATTTTTTTTACTGCCTGTTCGAAATAACATAAAAAAATGTGTTGCACACTTAACAATAACTCTCTACGAGGGTTATTCAGTGTGTAGCTATTTTTTTAAAATGTTATTTCGTTTTAGAAAATAAAAATATTGTAGTCATTCCTACATCAAAAAAAAAGAAAATACCATAGAAAACAAAACAGGAAGTCAAAAAAGAAAATGATAGTAAAAACCAAAAAGAATAAATACACTCAAAACTGTTTTCGAGTCTACGTGTGAGAAGCAAAGACATGCATGTGTTAAAAAACACATAGTTGAGTTCCCTCTGCAGTTTATTTGAAATAAATTCTACCTGTATGCAAAGACCACACTTTTTTTAGTTGTCTCTTTAACATGTTTTGACTGTATACAAACTGTTAATAGACCAACGGCTGATGCAAATAACGATAATAAATCGATGGGAATTATTATAAATTTGTTAAGGGTTTATTTATTTATTCTGTAATGCTTTAAGTGTTGAAAAGTATTCCATAAGTTGCTTTTTTAATTTATTTATTTAATATGGCTTAATACATCCATATAAATACTGAAATCAAAACAATAATTTGTTAATGTTTTCTTTCTTTTTTTCATTCAAGTCTCCATTTCCAGCTCTTGGTAAGTTGAGGTAAATTATATATTTCAAACTTCATGAATAATACTGTTGATCGGCTCAACTGGTTTTCTTAAACATGAACTTCTTAGAAGATAAGAAGTTAGCAATATCCTTTAACTTTATTTCCAGCTATATAGAATATGTTCTCTCACTAAATAGTTCAAAATATGGTGACTATGGTGAAAACAAAACTATCGAGAAAAAGAGATAACGAATACAATAGATACAGTTAAGTCTGCCTCATATCTTGACTTAAATTTAGAAATTTATAATGAAGGTCGGTTGTAAACCAAACTTTACGACAAAAGAGATCATTTCAGCTTCCCTATTGTGAACTTGCCATTTCCATGTAGCACCGACTCAGCAGCGCCTGTATATGGAGTATATATCTCCAAATTGAGATGATATTCCCGAGCTTGTATTGTGAAGTTGAAATAACCTCTTCGTTAATGTAGTAACTACAATTATTCCTAACTTATTAGACTATTTACCGGATTTCTAATAACATAAGCAACACACACGATGGGTGTCATAAAATGTATGTGACGGAAGATCTAAACAGATGACTTACATGATATTTCAACTTCAAAAGAGAGACTACATATACAAAAATGACATTAAAACTCGTTAGCAAAAAAAAAAATGACAACAACAATTAAAAATTGGCATAAACGGCAAACAATATTATATTAATGTGGACCATTATATTTCCTGAGATAGCTTTTATTATACTTGGCTAAACTGAATAATATAATAAAATAAATGGGTCACTGTGCCATTGTTCAAGCTTTGAGTCGTGCATGCAAAATTGCCCAGATTTGCATAGATTGTTCATGAAAAATACAATAATTTTCGTGAAAAAGAAAAAAATCTATGAGATAGAATTAGAAATAAAATATGAGAAGGTATGTTGTATTAAATACTTTAAGAAAATGAAAGGAAATAATGGTGTCAACGAACTCAATTTCTTTCAACAAGTATGAATGAAAAATTTCACTATCATTCCAGGAATTTTTTTTTATAATAAGAGTTATCTTCCCTTTAATGGCTATGTTAAAAAGTTGATTATACAAACCATAAAAGTTAGTTTTTGTTTTATCATTTCGAGTAGTGCAACACATCACTTTTTCTTTATAGTAATAAACAGTCTTAAGCATAATTTAAAAATCTGTCTAAAAATTACAGATTTAAGCTAGCAACAAGATCAATTATATACTGCTATTCTACAATTCAAGATGGTGGCATACAGTCATACTACTGTTAACACGTAGAAAAAGACTGAATAACAAGAGGAACTGTAGGGTATAATGAAATGCAGAAATATTAAGATGTAGTAATTACCAACTGTTGTAGACATTCTCGGTCTTTTGAAGTTGAATACCAACAATGAAATAAATCTTTATCGTGTTATATATTATTTACAAAGGGCAATTTATTGTAAAAGTTTCAGATGCACTATATATATCAGTTTATTTTTGCAGCACGTGCAGATTACATAGGCTGTTTTGTAGAATCATATTCTTACCCAAAGTTTCCTCATATGTATGGTGGCACACACTTTGTGGAGATGAATATAGATTTCTGCTTACTTGGATGTGCAGATGATGGTTTTAAATATGCTGGATTGTTGGTAATTGTCACTTTTCATGTTATCAGTTATTCATTATAAATGACAAAATTCGATGATTTGATTAAGTGTGTTTTTTATTATAAATAATTATAATTCAATATCCAGGTTAAACACGACATCCATTATTGCGTTAGAGCGAGTGTCTTCATCTGAGCATCCTTTTATGAGCGTGCTTCAAACATAATTTTTGGTTTGAAATATCTACATATATCATTCAATACAAAACAGAACAATCAATGTGATCAAATTAATTTTGATATATTTACCATGAAACAAGGTTTGTGATCCCTAATAGCGGTCTCCTATAATATTTCAAAAGCATTAGGGGTTATCATAGCACTATTATGGTTACCAAATCTTAGAACCGCAAAAGGCTACCCATCGCCCATCTACAACACATCGGCTACACAAAAAGGCAAACGTAAATGGAATGATTTTGATTAGAAGTTTGATATCGTCCTTGGACTTCTCACTCACAGAAACTTTACAAAAGTCCATACTACTAGAACGGTCAAACATTAAGAAGCCGCAACAAAACAGCAGCCTCTGAAAAATGATAGTTGAAAGACAAGCAACACCAACCCCGCAACAATATTAGCGATAATAAGCATTATCCAAAAAGATTACAGGCCTTTTAAACCCATTTATTATTTAAGTATAACAAAAACTGGATTCTAGAATGTTGGTACCTTTAGGGACTAAATTTCCCACAACACATGCATCTATCCTGTGAAAGTAGTACAAATAACGGTGCACTTGATAATGTACCAAGTGCGTATTTCCTAGGTGATAATAAGGTCAAAATATTGAAAAATAATAAAACCAAATAATTTTGTTTAAAAGGGGTCTACTCAGACATCCAGACACTTGTTCCAAATTGAGCAAATACTTACAAAACATATAGTATAAGTTACAAAGTTATCACCCACAAATGACTATCTCTGTCTTTTTTAAATACCGTTATCCATTTTTCAGCATCAATGGTGTCATTGTGGAAATGACCCGTACTTAAACCTTGTAAACTATCCAAACGTCCACGATTCTGAATGTAATTTACCATGTACTGGGAACGGCTCACAAATATGTGGTGGAAACAGCAGGATATCTATATATCGTATTGGTACGTTTTCACTTTAGACTGATATGTATTTAACGTAAACATGTTTAATATTTGATTTAGCTTACCTCAAAAACAGTATTTGTTTATAAGATGCCACACAAATGTTATAAACAATCGGAAAAAAAGCAAGAGGTCAATATACAGCCGTCATCAACAGATACGAATGTCTTTACAACATGTGATGGTATAAATCACACTTCGATTATATTTGAGAGTAACTAACACTGTGACAGCTGTGCTATTAACCAACTTGTTTTTAGTTTTGATATTTGACAAAAGAAACGAGGATTTTGTCAAAGAGTGACATTAACTCGACTAAAGAACAGAATATAGCACTATGGCCAATAATGGGTCTTCAAAGCAGCGGAACAAATCCGCACTTAAAGGCAGGCATCAGCTATCTCCTTAAATTGATCTATACTATATGCAGAAATAATTCATTTTTGAACACACCTTCTTTGCACGATGCATCATGATTACCGTCATCATTAGGATCGTGAAAAGCTGCGTACAAATTCGACGTTAAAGTTTGATCTAACTTTTTTTAATATCTTGAGACACCTGTTAATGAAGTGCAAGATCTAAAATATATATCGTGATTGTAACACATAACTGAAAACTTAAAAGGCAAGCATCGATCTCCATCGCAGAGCTCACTTTCATTCCATATTTACTTCGTATTACTACATTAAAGGGACAACGGTACTTTTTTCATTTGCCAAGCATTAGTTTAGCCATTTGTGTACCATATGCAGGTGAAGAAAGTCTTAGGAGCGTAGTTATTGGATGTAAGGGTACAATATATCTTATTATATATGTATTAATAACTGCAGTGTGTATATTAACAATTTACATTTTGAAACTCATTGAAATATTTTGTAAAAGACTATTCGAAAAGACTCCCGAAATTTTATAAATTTGGTTTACAATGATGGTGGGCATGAATAAAGTAAAAAAAAATTAGAAATATGTTAGTATTTTCATCTATAGCAGAATAAATAGTACCGTTTTATAACTTTTTACTCCACTGGGTCGATGGCACTGCTGGTGGACGTTTCGTCCCCAAGGATATCATCAGCCAAGTAGTCAGCACTCCGGTGTTGACATGAATATCAATTGTATGGTATTTTTTTTTTATAAATTTCTACAAAACATTGAATTTTTCAAAAGCTAAAGATTTTCTTATCCCAGGAGTAGATTACCTAAGCCGTATTTTGGCACAACTTGTGGGCATTCTTGGTCCTCACTGCCCTTCGACTATGTACTGGTTTGAATGTTTACCTTTTTTGATCTGAGCGTCACTGATGAGTCTTATGTAGACGAAACGAGCGTTTGGTTTATTAAATTAAAATCCTGGTACCTTTGATAGCTATTCACTTATAATATATTAAATGTCGCGTCGTTATATTGTAGTGTACTGATTTTCGGGAAGGAACCGAGCGCTTAACGAAGATTTGGTAAGCACATAATCATTTGTCTAAATAAAGAATGATATTTAACTCTTTGCACCAATTCTTTCAATATCTAGTTCACACTTGTTTTTGCACATTTGTTGAATAAACAATACACAAATTCATATTTACATTGTAGGAGAAGTCAAAAGTGTTCAAACACTTCAACACTATAGAACAGCATTCTACGGTAGAGGCATTTCAGGTCAGCCGTTGAAATCTGAAGTTATACACAGTAATGGTTTAATTGCGAAAGTTGAATGTGCGAATGCGTGTGGAGATACCATTGACTGTAGAGCGTTTTCTATTTCCTCGCAGACTAAACTTTGTCATCTGTTTGGAAAGACTATACAGCTTGATGATGCCAATATAATTGATCCGAGTACATCAGTCCTGAACCTTGTTTGAACATTTTATGGCTATCTTTATTATTTTACTGCCTTCCAAGTTTTAACGCACATTGTTTACCTTGTCTTGTGTAGGATACACAGATCTTGTTGCTGACTGCTGTCTCCAGGTTGCTGGTCAACAACTGTCTTGTGAACGTTGACTCTAGAGTACGTCTGAGGTTTGGTCCTTGCAAATTGGTGCAGCACCTTTTGTATTTGGTGTGACTTTTGAACCAAAGATAAACCCAGGATCGTTCTTTATTTTGTTAATTTTCCTGATGAAGGTAGATAGTTCTGTGAAAAGCGGAATGGCAACTTCTTAGTTAGACTTGTATCTTGAAGCCCTTTTTATCCATTTTTCGTGGAGTCTGTATGGCAGTTTTTCCACAATTGGAATTATCCTGGACGAAGAGTCGAAATTAGCTAGCAAACATTCCAGCTTGGGATTTTTTTTTTGTGATATTCTATTTCTGAGATAATATCTGACAAATCGTAAAGGATTGAGTTGTCCTTGTTCGTCAATGTTGGGAAGTTGACAAGTGTGTTGACGAGAGACGCCTCCAACATTTCTGGAGCCCAGTAAGTCCAGTCTCTCCCATAGTCTCTGTAGTCTTCTTGTTTGATTGTTTTCATTTGGTGACATTTTACTTATGGCATGTTTGGCATTCTCTGGCCCTAGCCACTAGATCAGTAGGTCAATCTGTTTATAGTCAGAAACTTCTAACTCGTCTGTGACGTTTTTGAAGCTAGCTTTCCATGTATGGAAGGATTTTGCCCGGTCGTTCAAGTTGTTAATCGGGAGAACAGCAGTTCCTTGCGTTGGAGAAATCTAGTTATCTCCGATGTAGGATTGATCTGTTGCAGGTGTGCAGCAGAGGTCGCTTCTATAACACCTTGTTTTTTGTATGCAACAGGTATCTCTTCTGCTTTCCTATACCAGTTATTGTTCTAAGATCTGGGGACTTAGCATGTGTAGGAAAGATCGGATGGCACGAAAGCTGGTGCTTAATGACTTAGCGACTTAGTTCAGGCGTTTGTTTTTTCTTTCTTTTGAGGGCCTGTCACCTCCTGTACGGCAGTTTGTTTCAGTTATTGACGAATCTTGCATTCGTTGGAACGGGTCTTCCATTTCGTCAGAGAGAACGTCTAGCGCTTGGCTGTCGTCGTAATCGGATACAAAAAACTCGGCTTCTGCGGCTGCAGCTTCTCTCTGTGCTTCGAAAAGGTTCAAATTGGCCTTTAGTTCAGCTTTTTCCCGTCTTTCAAGCGCTTGAGCTTTCCTGCGTATTACTTCCTATTCTGTTTGAGCTTTTTTTGAGCGGCTTCCTGTTCTGCTCGGATGGCTTCTTGTTCTGTTTGAATGGCTTGTTGCTCCATTTCGGCTTTGATTTCAGTCTGTTTGAACAAAGCGTGTTCCTCTTATAATACTTCCTAATCATGGATGAAGGCATCTTTTTCGGCAAAGGTAATTTTATACTTAGCAGCATCTACTTTGGCACGCTTCCTCCGTGCTAGGCTTGACATATCGGAGACATTAAAGCTTCCGCCTTGTGGTGTTTTCTTACTCTTATATGTCTTCGTTTTCGTGGATTTAGTCTTTGTGAGGGATAGGCGATGTTCGTATAAGGTTTCCATGGTCAGGTCCACTTTGGACAGACGAATATCCAATGATATATTACATGCGTCTTTTACTATGTCCTTTAGACTGTCTAATGTCCTGGTTCTTTTGAGAAAGTTTAGGTATTCATTTTTGAGCCTTCGAAAATTAGTACAGGCTTTTACAAGTTTGTCCTGGACAATGAACAATAAATGATAATGAACTTTCAAAAAGTGCATGCTTACTTTTAATCAAAACAGACTTGTGCTTCACCTGACTCAATGACAATATTTTTATTATTAAGAATTCTTCTGTATTTTTGTATCCTAAGAACTGTTATACTGTACACAAATTTCTTTGTTTTGTCATTTTTTGTTACTTCAATTTTGCAGGTTAAATGTAATATTTATATTAGTAAAACAATACCTTTAAAAACTGAAATATAAATTGGACTTATTTCTTTCTGAATTCATCTTTGTCTTAAGAGAAAAAAATAATTTCTTTAACTATATAAATAAACAAATTACTCTCCTAATTTTTGGAAGTGCAACGCATGAGAAAAACCTTAAGGTGCTTGCAAGATAAATTGTAAGACAATTCAAACGACGAAACCATAGAACTGATGTGTGCTAAAACAATAAACCAAAATCTAATATTGCATGACGCAATTAACGACAACCATTTGGGATACATACAGACTCCTGACTTTGGTACGGGGAATAAGGAAAGTGGCCCGATTTTACATTTGTACATGTATAAGCGGACAATCGTCCTATTGAACGGGCACGGTGTTATAACAGCTATACAAACCGTAAAAATAAGTTGCAAAGGGCTTTCCTCATCAGACCGCAACAAAGCACAAAAACATCTACCAATAATAGAACAGAGTTCCAATGTCCCCTACGTTTCACACATTATACATGTCCAAACCTTGTACAATTTCTTAAAGAAATGTAGTCTTGTGAGCACTCGCATTGTAATTTACTTTAAAATTAATATTTCTAAAAAACGTAACATTTTGAAAATGGTTGATCGATACTAATATTCGAATATGTCCAAGACATAGCTGATATAAGCCTTTGAACTAATTTTTATCAAAATATATTACAGGAATTGTACATGAGTAGGCATTTACAGTGCAATTTTCTATAAAATTGATACTTTCAAGGGGCGTTACTCTTTGAACAATAATTGACGCACCTGAATTTCGAACTTGTTCAAGACATTGCTTATATCAAAGAGAGGCGAAAGATATCACAGGGTACACGTGATGGCGCTTGCACTGTTATTTTCCATATAATTAATGTTGTCAAGGGACGTAGCTCTTTGAAAAATACTTGATCGACAATCATTTTTGAACTGCTGATATAATTTTGATATAATCTGGTAAGACTTTCACATGTGAGTGCACTGACAAGATCGGACAAAAGACCGGTATTTATATGTCCAGATCAACACGGGCACATAAAGGAAAAAGACACAAAGCTACCTTTAGTTACTGGACACTTAACTTCAAAGTTTGGACTCAGCTTCTTTGATTTAAACTGGGTTTTACTGTGCCTCTTGCTGTTAGTGGACACTATAGTTCAAAATTTAGACTCGGACATGTTTTACACTGTGTCTGTCCTACATGTCCTAAAACAGGAACCTCTGGTAATTTGTTGTTTTTTTTTGCTTTGTTTTTTGGTTCATTCATGTGTTTCGGAGTTTACTTATTGCTGAACTTATATTTATTTTGTTAGGGGTCCGCTGAATCCAACCTCTGGGTGCGGGTATATTCTCCATGTGTTAAATAGCCATTGGTTGCCTTAGGCTGTATTCTGCTTTTTGTTTCGGTTGTGGTCAATTTGACACATTCCTCGTTGCCATTTCCAATTTTATTAGTAGATAGTAATTATAGTTCTTGCTTTAAATATTACATAACATCAATAATATGTTATCTTAACAATAACGTTCTTGCACGTGAGAGGCTTAGCTAGCTTTTAATCAAGTTATATTCAACATTTTCTACATAGGAAATTGCTTGTACCAAGTCAGGAATATGACAGTTGTTTTCCAATCGTCTGATGTGTTTTAGCTTTTTATTTTGACATTTTTTAAAGGAGTTTCCGTTTTGTATTTTCTTTGGAGTACAGCACTTTTGATATTTTATTTTGTACAGATATCTCTGATCAAAGATGGATAAAAGATACCAAAGGGACATTTACACTTATAAGTCGAAAATGAAATATATTTATTTAAATACACAATAATGAACTTTTCTCAGATCTTCTAAATAAAATCAACATAGATACCAGGATTAAAATTTTGTATTTCCAACAGACGTACATTTCGAATACAAAACAGCTTTAGTATTCTGTAATTTTGACAACATATTTTGTCTCATTTCCTATCAACAAAGACTGAAAACTTAGCAACGCAAAAAAAGACAAACAAAAAGATTATATCTTGAGTTAAGATCTTTTACAGTGCAAAGAAGTCTCCAAAATAAGCCTAGAAAAATTAGGAAAATTTAACACACTCATCATAAAATCTACAATTAACAAAATTCCCCCGATATGACAAAACAAACATAGAAATATAACATTAATCTTAATGCAAATTAATCCCTCGACTCAAGCACAATAATACAATTTGTATATCATTGCAATTTTTTTTAGAAAATATTATATCTACACTTTGTGAAATAAACCAATTTATCATTGCATTTCATGTTTTACCTCGTTTTCCCATCATCTAACATAAAACAACACCATATACAATAACAACACATACACAAGGTGTAGTTTTTCAAAGCATACAAAAGGTGTAGTTTGTTCAAATCATCAGATCGTAGATTAACATTCCCAATATACATTTTCTGAGACTACAATATTTGACCCTACGCCATTTTCAAATATTTTGCATTGATGTAAATTATTGTTGAAGACAAAAAAGTTACATCCTGATTTTATCTTACAAATGATAGCACATTCTATCCTGCTACGACTCTCAACCAATAATATAATGCTCACGATGTCGCATGATTTATCTTTTCCGCAAAACCTGCCATTAACACGAATCATATCTGTAATCAGAAAGTGTAATATTTAAAACTTGCAGTTAGGTACAAATTTGCTTGATGATAAAAGAGGAACGAAAAATACCAGAAGGAGGGTCAAACTCATGAATAGAAAATAAACTGACAACGCCATGGATAAAAATAAAAAGACAAACAGACAAATAATAGTACAGAAGACACAACATAGAAAACTTAAGACTAAGCAACACGAACCCCACCAAAAACTTGGGGTGATCTCAAGTGCTCCGGAAGGGTAGACAGATCCTGCTCAACATGTTGCAAAGGTCTTGATATAACTTTGAGATGGTTAACATTCGTTTATCAAAGCGCTACTTATTTGCTTTCATGTTTTCCTATGCGTGTATTTTTGTGAATTGATAACCATTTCCTGTAATGTTTGGCATGCAATATCGAGAAATATGCCCAAATAAAAAAATATTCGACATTAACAAAAGTAATTAATAAATATTTTAAAGAAATTTAAAGTTTATCGAATTCAAGATATAAATATAGTAGAAAAAGATATAGTATAAAGTAAGTAATTATCGTTGATTTTTTAAGAAGTTTTGAATTATTTTTAGGAATCAAGGAGTTTATATGGCATGGATTTGTTAACTTTCAATTATTATTTCTTGATAGATACATTTTTTAAGTGGCATCTAAATAATTTTAACAATTTAACAAACGAGAACTTACCTGCCTGATTTATCCTGAAATTTAGAGTCACTCCCCAATTTGAAGAAAAGGTAGCATCGATTACTTTAATCGGACATTGTAGCTGTCCATACAAAATTACCTTTCTGCCTCTTACATTCCCAAGGCCTACGTACACCTGAAATGAATTCCAAGATATCCAAAACTGTTTGTACTCCAAGGCATTGAGTAGTGATCCCCTATATTCATCATCCGGTGGGTAAAGAAATTCTCCTAAATATAGCGCTGATAATGTATTACCCCATCCTCCAATAGCCACATGGAACTGAGCGTCATGAAATGACAAGGTCACATCACTTGAACCTTTTGTGTCAAACTGTAAGAAATTGACGTGTGAAAGTGATACTCCTTCTGTTGATATCAATTTATCCTCTGGATGTGTAATTGTAAAGTTTAAAGGCAAACCTACAATATCAGATATTCAACACCTAAATTTTAGATATGAACAGTTGCGCATTAGAGTATTGAATAATGATTTATACATGTTATATTTTTTCTTGGTAGCCTGTTTGCAAGTTCAGCTATTCCTTATTGTCAAATGAAATTTGCAATATTAACAAATAATTCCTTAATTTCTAGTCGCAAAATTATTATTCTGACGAGAAGTCTTCCTTTAATTTCACAAGGACAAGTTAACATGTTTGTATCAGCTTGAATGAGTCTATATATGAACCAATACCACATTAAAGACAAATCACTGCTAATTTGCATTTTTATCCAGATTTACAACAATGTATGGAGTATGTCTCGGTATGACGGGGTATATTTGATCAATCAGACATGTAAGCCTGTGCTCGGACGTGTTAGGTCGATCCAACATCAGCATCGTAACATATTTGTTATGGCGCGCACAAGTGCAAAATTCATAGAGTGAACATACGTGATGAACAGTTTTTACCCAGGGGTGAATAGGTTGACCGATCTAAATATATTCATACCGATTTGGATTACACACAGTAGATTAACCTGCAAAAAAAAGTCTATACCTAGGAGCGGACATGCTGAACCGATCTAAACATACACATACAGTTGTGGATTCCATAGAGTGACCTTATTTTATTTAAAACAGTTTGTACCTAGGCGCGGACGTGTTGGTTGATCCAACCAGATTCTATACAGTGAACGTACGTGAAGAAAAAGGTCTCTACCTAGCGGTGAACAGATTACCAAAGGACTTACACTTACCATTTATTCGGAGAAGTATTTTAAACAACATGATACAAATACAACTTAATGATGTCATTGTTGTTGATGTAATCTCCTTCGGCATTAAATCTGAAAATTAAAATATGATTGTTTTTACTAATAAAGATAAATGTGTGTTACATACCACTGAAAAGACAAAATCATAAACATTTTTCATATCTCATATTTTCCATGCGGTATGCCTTCAATTCCTATCTATATTTGTCAAAAATTTAAGAAAGTGAATCTGAAATAAATTTATGATACATAAAATGTTGAAGTTATTATTAGGCTAAAGATGTTTTTTCCATTCAATATATCTTTATTTTTTCCATACATTTCAAATGAACAGTTCAAATAAAAAAATTGTTTCTCACCAAAAATCTTCTAATTTTTAGATGCATTGTTTTCAACAACAAAAACACAGACCTTTAAAATTTTCAAACTTATTTGTACTTTGTATTGCCTTTAAAAACAGTCTTCTTTGATAAATGATGTATTCCTAAATACTACAGCAACCAAATATCCTTAAGTCCGCGTGTTCAAGTCAAAAATAATTACCTCACCAATAATATATGCAGGTATCCGCTTTTTCTCAGTTTTAACAAATCCCAACCGTTTGACTTTCAAATATATACCAACTTTCTAACACATGATTGCATCTATAAATTTGATATATGAAAACTCATTAAGATAACAGTCTGTATTACTATAGCTGAACGCAGTTTCTTAGGTTTTGCATTTGAATCTGTTAAATTATTAAGATGTCCTTCATTAACATTCGGAAAGCAGGTCAGAATTGAATTTTTATTTGACCGAATGTTTTGACAATGACTTAAATAGAGACAAGCATCGGTTTTTATATTTGACACTCCATCGCCATGAGACAAAATCTCGTTCTAAGTAATCTTAATTTAATGGCACAATAAAAAGATGTTATCAATACACTCAATCAATAGATTTTCGGATGCGTGAACGAACTGTCCTTTCATCCTAATTTTTTTAAGTGACACTCTGGCATGGCAGTAAAATCAAAGATATGAAACTAAATAACTTATAAATAATAACAATAACAATTGTTTTATGTTGTGATATTTTATATGATTATATATATTCTATGATATTATCTCATCCTCTTTATGTGAACTATAATTTTAATGTTATCCTTATTTATATGTGTATGTGTTGTTAATGAGAAAGTATTGTGTAATGTTGTCATTTTATGACCTGTCAGGGGTTCTTACTTGGAATATAAAGAGCTTTGAACTTTGAACTTTGAACATATAGACATGGCCATTTTGTTACCTCCCTTGTATTCAATAGTTACACTAAATTTATTGACATGACCAGTTTGTTACCTCCCTTGTAGTCAATATTTACACCAAATCTATTGACAAGACCAGTTTGTTACCTCCCTTGTATTCAATAGTTACACGAAATTTATTGACATGACCAGTTTGTTACCTCCCTTGTAGTCAATATTTATACCAAATCTATTGACATGCCCAGTTTGTTACCTCCCTTGTATTTAATAGTTACACCAAATTTATTGACATGACCAGTTTGTTACCTCCCTTGTATGCAATACTTACGCCAAATCTATTGACATGACCAGTTTGTTACCTCCCTTGTATTCAATAGTTACACCAAATCTATTGATATGACCAGTTTTTATGATCATTTATCAGTGACGTCGCTAACAAGAACAATGGAGCTTAATGGCTAAATATTGTAATAATAATATTAAAAAACCGATAATTACTTTGGCTAAATTAGCTGTGTTTATACCACTTAATTTACTCGGAGTGCAGACAAACCTCTGCATCTGTACACATTTAAAAGCATAGCATGCCAAAGAAACGTAAATGTTAAGACTTTTTATGTTTCAGTAATTTAAGGACTTGGTTAAATACAGCCATTTTTACCAAAGGTTATCAGTGATCACTTTATTTATATAGTGTGCTACGTTTCGTGCTATATGATCTGATGTCTTATAGTTTCAACGGGCATCGTTTAACCTGTAGTAATACAGGGCTGGTGAAATGATTAACCTGGAGTTCATTGTTTCTGCTGGAGGTACTGAGGTAGGTGCTTTCTGTTTTTACCCGTCCTTGTTTTCCTATTAAGTTTCTTATTATTGGACCTTTGCCGTTTGCAACTGAGTGGCTGCCAAAGTAGAAGAGAGATTGCTTGCTCATCTTGATAACATCACTTCGTCTCTAGTTTTAATATTATGGTGCATATTTCCTGCTTTTTATTCAATATATAAATAATTAAAAAGAAAAGAAGAGGTATTTATGTCCATAACTAATACAATGAAATTAACTTATTTTCGCGATACTTTATTTCGCGTAAATTCCTTCCTAGCCCATTCCGCAGCGATTTAATTTCGCCATTTTCATTTTTACTAGATGTAGATAATTAAAAAAAGATGCAACCTTTACATTTTCGAGACGATTAGTATTCAAGTAATTTATCTACTCGCGAAAGTGGCGAAAATTAGTTGATTTACATTAATTTCTTGTTTATTTTATTGCATCTTGATAAAACCTAAGACTGTTTAATATGTATCTTATTTGTTGTTTAAGGATGCAATGATTCAAGATAAAACCTTCAAAAAAGTATAAGACATATCTATTTTTAAATGGACGTCATCGGCAAAGATTGAATTAATTTCTGTGTCCAAAAATTAGTTAAGACCAATCCCTCTGAATTTATGTCCGTCCGGGTACAATCAGTGAATTGAGAATGGAAATGGGCAAATTACGTCCATTAAAAAATGAAAAATACGAGTTCCTTCCTATTTTCATGTGTTCATAAGGCAGTAATAGAGTTGCCTTGCAAGTACACACGGTATAATTTTAATGGAGGAAGTTGATTTTTGGTGTGTTAACGACACTTTTAAGCACCGCATTTAGGCTTTTTCTAGGCGGCCAGTTTTTATTGGTGGAGGAAGCCTGAGTGCCCGGAGAAAACCACCGACCTTCGATAGGAAAACTGACAATCCTAGTCAATTGACATTGAAGTCGAGTGCACCCGCACGAACGGGATTCGAACTCACAAACTCAGTGTTGACTGGCTAGTGATTACAGGAGTAACTATTTAGACCACTCAGACACAGAGGCTCACCAGTGAAGCAAGTAATACCCGGGCAATTTATTTTAATTTTTAAACCGACCTGTCTTTAAAGAAGCAGCACATACTATTTTCTAATCTTTGGTTTGAACCAGTCAATGATCGAACCCCCAACACCTCTAACATGAAGCAAACACACTCACACTAACACGAGACCTCGAGGCAGTTTTTGTTTTCACTGTTTAATCCGTTAGATCGAATTATAAAATCGCAAATTTCATAATATATGATTACTAATTTTCAGATTTGTCATCACGAATAAAATATGTGATAACGAATAACAATTATATGTTACAAATTACACAACTCGTGATCACGATTTTAATCTGTCAAAACATTTTCTTATAAATCAATGACTTTTCAAATTATATTTCTGTGAGTCATAATTATGATTCTGTATTACCAGTCTGTAATTTCAAAACTATATCTTACATGGTTGGATGTATTTTCGTTGAATTAGAATTTGAATTTGCGGCTCTTCCTTATAACCATTTGCGAGAATGGTCTTGAAGAAACGATGATAGTCCGTCGAAAGGGGACGATAAACAAGAGAAACTGCGAGCTACTGCTCACTGATGATACCCCCGCCACAAGTGGATAATATTAATAGTGTAAAAATATGCAAGTGTTCGGTAAACAGGAAGTTGTGGAGTGATGAATCTGAAAACGCATCACACAGTATAGCTGACTTATATTTATTTATCTTCGATATATAAAGATTGCCCATTTGAAAATATATAACTTTTTTATCTTTTTTAGCAATCAAATATTTCTGGTGATAAAAGCATCCTAGTAGTAATGAGGAGACACGCGTTATTGAAATTCAAACAAGCTTTAAAATATTTATAGCATATCTTCAATCACCGATAGTTTATGAAATAAGATTCACTATAAATATTAATGCAGTCATGCCTTGACATAAATGCAATCGAGGACATTTAACCTTTGATTGGAAAATAGGCACACAACGTGGCAAATCAAGTAATTCGGAGAGTGTCGTACATTACATTACATTAATTTTCTTCGTACAAGTTGCCCTGGCAAGTTCAATGATAGTAATTTCAAAATACAAAAAAACTAGTTTCCTGTTAATTTGACAACTCATTTCTTGTTTTAATAATCCATCAAAAATAATTAAGAGAAAACACAAACGTCTCTTGGAAATACATAAATTTAATCCTGGTATCTATGATGAGGTTATTTGGAAGATGTGATAAAAGTTATGTTTTGTTTCATTATTGTTTATTTGAATAAAATATTTCATTTGCGATTTATTAATGTGAATGTCCCTTTGATATCTTTTACCCCTCTTTGATCAGAGATATTGTGTAAAAAATATAATAACAAAAATGCTGAAATCAAAGGAAAATACAAAACAGAAACTCCTATAAAAATGCCAAAATCAAACGAATTAAAACAACTGTCATATTCCTGACTTGGTACAGGCATTTCCCTATGTAGAAAATGGTGGATAAAACTTGATTTGTAGCTAGATTAACCTCCTGCAAGAAATCAATTGCTTAGATTTAACTAAGAATGTTATGTTATATAAAAAGCAAGAACTATAATTACTATATACTTATAAAATTAGGAATGGCAACGAGGAATCGTCAAAGTTATCACCGGAACAAAGGGCAAAATACAGCCTATGACAACCAATGTCTCTTAAACAAATGGAGAAAATACCCGCACCCGGAGTAGGGATTCAGCTGACCCCTCACAAAATGAATATGAGTTCAGCGATAATGGACGTCACAGTAAACTCCGAAATATATGAATGAACAAAAAAAAAAACAGAAAAAAAAACAATAAGCCAAAGGTTCCTGTCTAAGAACAGACACAGTGTTAAACATATCCGAGTCCAAATTTTGAACTTTAGCGTCCATTCACAGCAATTGGCACAGTAAAACCCAGTTTAAATTAAAGAAGCTGAGTCCTAACTTTGAACTCTATGAACTGAAGCGTGCAGTAAATAAAAGTCTTGTGGTCCAGTGCTTTTTGTCTTTTGTCTTTAAGTGTCCGTGTTGATCTGGACCTAGAAATACTGGTCATTTGTCCACTTTGTTAGCTATGTCAGATACTGGTCATTTGTCCACTTTGTTAGCTATGTCAGTGCTCGTACCAGATTTATATTACAATTATATCAGCAAGTCAAAATTGCTTGTCGATCAAGTATTTTTTCAAAGAGTTAAGTCTCTTGAAAACATTAATTATATGGAAAATAACAGTGTAAGTGACATCACGTGTACAATGAGTCTGAATGTCCCTTTGCTATCTTTCGCCCGTCTTGGACTAGTTAGAAATTTAGTTCGTCATTATTGTTCAAAGAGTAACGCCCCTTGAAAGTATCAATTTAGAGAAAATTGCATTGTAAACGCTTTCTCATGTGCAATTTCTGTAATATATTTTGATAAAAATTATTTCAAAGGCTTATATCAGCAATGTCTTGGGTCGATCAAGGATTTTCAAAAAGTTACGTCATTTAGAAATATTAATCATAAGATAAATTACGATGCAAGTGCTCACAAGACTACATTTCTTTAAGAAATTGTAAAAAGTTTGGACATGTATATTATGTGAAACGAAGGGGACATTGTAACTCTATTCTTTTATTGTAGATATTTTGTGCTTTGTTGCGATCTGATAAGGGAAGCCCTTTCCAACTTATTTTTACAGTTTGTATACCAGTTACAACACTGTCCCCGTTCAATTAGACCATGGAGCGGTAAGAAAAATGTAAAATAATGCCACTTTTCTTATGCCCTGTACCCAAGTCAGGAGTAATTGAATGGTTGCCGTTAATTGCGTCATGCAATATCAGATTTTGGTTTATTGTTTTAGTTCTATGGTTTTGTCGTTTGAACGGTCTTACAATTTATCTTGCACGCACCTTAAGGGTTTTCTCATTCGTCGCACCTCCTAAAATTCCACATTAGAAATGATCTCACTCATAAGTGAATAATTTATTAATTCATATAGATTAAGCGAGTTTTCCTCTTAAGACAAAGATGAATTCAGAAATAAATAAGTCTAATTCATATTTCATTTTTTAAAGGTATTGTTTTACTGATAATCTTATATATTACCTGCAAAATCGAAGTAACAAAAAATGACAAAACAAAGCAATTTGTGTATAGTACTAGAGTTTTTAGGATACACAAATAAAGAATTATTCTTAATAATACAAATATTGTCATAGAGTCACGTAAGAAAGAAGTCTGTTTTGATCAAATGTAGGATTGCACTTATTGAAAGTTCATTATAATGTATTGATTATTGTCCAGGACAAACAGTTAAAGCCTGTTATAATTATTGTGAGCTCACAGATGAACACCTGGACCTTCTGAAAAAATCAACAACATTGGACAGTCCAAAAGACATACTAGTTGACGCATGTAATCTATCATTGGATATTCGTCTGTGCAAAGTGGACATGGAAACCTTAGACGAGCATCGCCTAGCCTTCTCAAAATGCTAAATCCAGGAAAACGAACACATCTGAGAGTAAGAAAACGTCACACAGCGGAAATTCCAACATCTCTGATATGTCAAGCCTAGCACAGAGGAACCGTGTCACAGCAAAGGCTGCTTAGTCTAAAATAGCCTTATCCGAAACACATGCCTTGATCCTTTCACATGAATCGTTATTAGAGGAACAAGCTCTGTTCATACAAACTAAAATCAAATCCAAATAGAACAACAAGCCATTAAAGCAGAACAAGAAGTCATCAGAGCAGAATAGGAGGCCGCTTAAAGAAAAGCTCAAACAGAACAGGAGGTAATTTGCAGGAAAGCTTAACTGAAGCAAGATGTTGTTTGTGTAAGACGGGATAAACTGAACTTAAGGACAAATTTGAACCTTCTTGAAGCACAGAGAGAAGCTGCAACCGCAGAAGCCGAGGTTCGTATCCTAGAGGACGACGACAGCCAGGCGCTAGACGATCTCTCTGACGAGACGAAAGACATGCTCCAACGTGTGCCAGATTCGTCAAAAACATGATAAACATCATTAACCAACTGCCGTACAGAACATTGCAGAAGATGACAGGCTCTCAAAAGAAAACAAATAATCATCTGTTAAGATTGAACTGAGTCATAAAGCAACAGCGTTTGTGCAATCCGTGGCACTGAACCTGCCTTCATGAACACCTGCAGTCTTGCCTACACATGCTTAGTCAACAGAGATTAATGTTAATCCAGATCTTGGAACAATAACTGGCATAGGAAAACAGGGCGTTTCAGAAGAGATCGATAGGCCTGTTGCATACCAAAACACGGCGTTATAGAAGAGACCCCTTATGCACACTTGCAACAAATCAATCCTACATCTAGATAACTAGATTTCTCCAACGTAAGGACCTGCTGTTTCCCGATTAACAAGTTCGAACGACCGGGCAGAATTCTTCCATACATAGAAAGCTAGCTTCAGAAACGCCACAGACGAGTTACAAGTTTCTGACTCTGAACCTACTGATCAAGAGGCTAGAGCCAGAGTCTCCCAAACATGCCATGAGTATAAGGGTATCAAATGCCAACAACCCAACAAGAGGCCTACAGAGATTATCAGAGAGACTGGATTTACTTGTGGTTTAGAACCGTGGGAGGCGTCTCTCGTGAACAAAATTGTCAACTTCCCAACATTGACGAACAAGGACAACTGATCACTCCTTTACGATTTGTCAGATATTATCTCAGAAATAGAATACTAGTATCACAAGAAAATCACAAGCTAAGATATTTGCTTTTTCGTCGGGTTGTTGTCTCTTTGACACATTCCCGTTCTCAATTTTTTAGTTTGCAAAATATACTTATGTTATTCAATATTATGAAAGTTTTTGATTATACATATTCGAGAATACGTCAATAATCTTTGTTAACATATTTTCAACGATCACATCATAGAGATAACAGGTAAGATGAAATAATATCTATTGAGGGGTCTCACTGGGGGTTCTGATCCCGGATCCCTTTTACTGTTTTGTAATATTCCCGTATCCCGCTTACACTTTGTACGTAAGCAATTCTCATTTTTTTGTAATTTCCGGTGGCCGGCTAGACCTTATTTCACATTTTCACGGCACAATAATTTGGCTTTCATGTGTCACGCTTACAAAAAATCGGCAATCCCGCATCACGCTTAAACCCCAATGAGACCCACTATTGATTGCTGTAGTATCAAACGACCAACAACCATGCAATAATTTCAAGGCATGTAAGCATTTACAATGTTAAGTATATCGTAAACTATCAGTGATTGAAGATATGCTATAAATATTTTATAAAGCTTTTTTGAATTTCTTTAACGCCTGTCTTCTCATTACTACTAGGATGCTTTTATCATCAATTCTCTCAGATTAAAATATTTGATGGCTTACAAAGATTAAATAGTTAAAGAATAGCAAATGCGTTATTCTAATATATCAAAGATAGATGAATATAAACATGCTACGTTATGATTATATTTCAAGAACATATGATGGTATCATTCCATTTTGTATTGTACTTATTTATTCGACAAAGTAAGGACTAGTTTTCTAAATGCATGACGACACAGCAACATTGCGGTATCGAATATACCAACATTTAGAAGTTTAACAAGTACATTAAATCATATAGTTTTATCTATAGAAAAGATCCCCAAAACATAGCCCAAACGGTGACGAAACCCAAGGTCTTATTGAACAAAAATGCAACCAACTGTGATTTCTGAATTACAGATCAGGCTTATGTATGACTCGACACACAGAAATATAAGTTGACCTTGAAATCATAGATTCAATAGAAAACGCTTAGTCATATTAAAATCGATATCAACAGTTGAATAATTTATTACATTGAGTTGTGATTTGTTATCACATATTTAAGACGTGATAACACATATAAAATTCATAATTTTATGATACGAGCTAATGGACTGAACAGTTAAAAAAATAACCGCCTCCGAGCCTCGCGGTAGTGTGTTTGCTTTAAATTGTAGGTGTCGTTGGTACGAGCATCGGCTGGGTCAAACAGATTTGTTGAAATTTGTACATATAGTTTTTATTGCTTCAAAAAAAGTAAAATATCAATAATACCGAACTCCGTGGAAAATTCTAAACAGAAAGTCCGTAATCGAATGGCAAAATCAAACGCTAAAAAACATTGGGTAAGTTACGTAGACAACCCTACATTTGTGAAAGATAAGCTTAAAATACCAAAGGAAATCAACTGACAACGCCATGGCAAAAATGAAACAGAGACAAAATAATCAAACTAAACAGAAACAAAAACAAACACAACATAGAAAACTAACGACCAAGCAACAATAATCCCACTATGGGTGATTTCAGGTGATCCGAAAGGGTAAGCAGATCTTGATTCACATGTGGCACCTGTCATTTTGTAAGCTCGATGCAAACAAAGAGTAAACGTGATAAGGCAATTGTTTCTAATACCCGGCGAAATAACTATTTTAAAAGACAAGTTATAGTTATACCGAGCTTCAAGGTCCCCCTAAAAAAAAAAAAAAAAAAAAAACTCAGACGAAATCGACTAACGGAATTAACGGGACTATCATTTTAGCGGTATTATTGCAGTGAGCTAGCTTGAGAGTATAGACGATTTATTTGATTAAATTTTGCTTATGACACAAAAGATGATATATAAAGCTGTTTTGCTTGTTCGCCAAAACGATTCACACACTGTGGCCAGTGTCTGATATTTTATCATATCAATGTGTCCAAAACCCGATAATCTATATATATCAAGCTGTATAATCAAGATAACAGAAACAATGTAGTGTCCATTGAATGAACTTTACGATGTTTTTCTTTTTAGGTTCTTGAGAGAATTAACAAATCTACTGAAATATAAGACGCGCACATTGAGTTGTCTTCTTTATCACGTGCAGAGGATTTAGTCAAGTTCCTTGAAGAAAACTTTATTCCTGACGACACATTATGTAAATCAATTGGTGTTGTATATGATGAAGATGCGAGGCACTTCTTGTTAGCATTTTTGGCAGATAATCTTTCTGTTATAATAGTTGACAACCGAACGAACGAAATTATTGCAAACTTGGGACTCGTATTAGAGTATTCTGTATTTAAAGCGGCTCTATCTTTTGCTAAAGAATAGGGATCAACTCCTGCTTATTTTTACGGAGAAGGATCTGCACTTGCATCTAAGAAAATATTTGAAAATTTTAAAATTTGAGATAATTCGCAGGTTTAAAAACTCAGAATACGATGTTGATGGAGAGTTTATTTAAAAAAAATACCGGAGACGTCAAAGAACTCAAATGCTATGTTAAAGAAATGCACTAGCTGTATATATTCGTTAACCATAAATATATGATTGCCTCTTAGCTTTTTAATATTTATGAAACGGTTCCAAACACATTTGAATTGGCCCTAATATTCCGAAAAAAAAACCTAAACATCGTATAGAAACGTTGATTGTTGATTAGGGTTTTCCGTGACGTCGATCTATTTACCATTAACTAAGTGAAATTCACCAAGGATATGCCGGAAATTATTGGGGTCTAGTCATATCTGCTTTGAATTGAGTGAAGTATCGTTGATCTGTTTGCAAATTACCAAATGAAAACCAGTATGTTATACCTTCTCGCAAAATATATATTAATTAAAATTTAGAATGGAAATGGGGAATGTGTCAAAGAGACAACAACCCGACCGTAGAAAAAAACAACAGCAGAAGGTCACCAACAGGTCTTCAATGTAGAGAGAGATTCCCGCACCCGGAGGCGTCCTTCAACTGGCCCCTAAACAAATATATACTAGTTCAGTGATAATGAACGCCATACTAATTTCCAAATTGTACACAAGAAAACAAAATTAAAATGATACAAGACTAACAAAGGCCAGAGGCTCCTGACTTGGGACAGGCGCAAAAATGCGGCGGGGTTAAACATGTTTGTGAGATCTCAACCCTCCTCCTATATCTCTAGCTAATGTAGAAAAGTAAAAGCATAACAATACGCACATAAAAATTAGTATATCTTAACAAGAAGCCATTCACCAATTAGTGACTTGGTACACGTCTCAAATATGTTATGGTCTTGATTTTTGGGAGCGGTTGTCCTTTTTATTAGTTACCATTATCATTTTAACTTGTTTTCTCTCTATTTTTAATTGTTGCCTTAATCTGTAGGATGAAATACTTTCAAAAGAAAACACACAATATAAATCTTTCATGAAGGAAAGAACTTATCTCAACACTGTCGGTCAACTCACGAGAACACTGAGAAAGGGTCGCGTCTCCAAAACACGACAAAAACGAAGAAAAGATCGCTGAGCCAAGGACTTAATTTTAGAAGTTGTAATAATGGTATGACAGACAAAAAAAGAGAGTGCATTACATGTTTAAAATTGAGAATGGAAATGATGAATGTGTCAAAGAGACAACAATCCAACTAAAATGGCGGAAAAGAGCCGAGGTTCACCAATGGGTCTTCAAAACAACGAGAAAAATCCGCAACCGGAGGCGTGCTTCAGCGCCCCTAAACAAAAATGTGTACTAGTTCAGTAATACTGGACTCAGAAACACACAAAAGAAACTAAAATTTAAAATCATACAAGACTAACAAAGGCCAGAGGCTCCCGACTTCGGACTGGCACAAAAATGTTATTTACAAATTTAATACCAGATTTAAAAGAAAAAGGTTCTAGTGATTTGAGATACATATTAAAGTCAAACATTTAAATTTAATGTCGCTTAAAATGTAGCTCAACAGAAAAAAAGTTCTAATCAAAATTTGAATTGAAGCTTAACTTTAAAACATTTTTCTACTGAAAATGGATGTTACTTTTATTCAATTACAAACACTAATCCCTATCATTTAAATTGATGTCTGAAGCTGTCATGTAAGTTACTGCTAGTAGTCCTTTGTAAATTTATAAATCATTGTCATTTTTCGAAGTTAATCGGTTACCTATTGTGATATCGGACTCTGACTTCTTTAAAACTAAGATTTACTGTGCGTGTTGTCTTGTGTTTAAGTATTCTACATTGACTAGGTACAGGGGAGGGTTGAGATTTTAATCAACATGTTTAACTCAGCCGCATGCTTTCGAATGTCCCAAGTCAGGAGCCTCTGGCCTTTGTTTTTCTTGCATGTTTTTAATTTTAGTTCATGTTTATGTTTCGGAGTTTAGTTTGAGGTCCAGTTTCACCGAACTAGTACACATTTGTGTTTACGGGCCAGCTGAAGCCCATCTCCGAGTGCGTCATTTACTCGCTGTGTTGAAGACCAATTGGTGACTTTGAGCTGATTTCTGCTCTTCGGACAGGTTGTTGTCTCTTTGAAACATTCTCAAATTTTTAGTTAGCTAAATCAACTGATGGTGTTCAATATTATGAATCTTTAGGACTATAGATAAACATGCTTCATATATAGTATTCGTGATCACCTGTTATTCGAGAATACGACAATAATTTTTCATTGCATATTTTCAACGATCACATGATAGAGATAATAGGTAAAAAAATGAAATAAAATCACATGATCGCTGTAGTATAAAACGGTCAATAACCATGACATTATGTCAAGGCATGTATGTTTTGAAAATAAATTTTGTATCGTAAACTATCAATGATTGAATAAATGCTATGAATATTTAAAAGCTTGTTTTGATTTTCATCTCCCCTGTGTTCTCATTACTACTAGGATGCTTTTATTACCAATTATATCAGATTAAAATATTTGATGTCTTACAAAGATGAAATAGTTATAGAATGTCAAATGCATAATTTTTATATATTAAAGATAGTTATCCTTTATGGTAGCTGGCATGTTAACTACATCATTATGATTTGGTATAGCTTGTTTTAAAAGCTTTTTCACTTCTGCCTTGTAGATTACTAAAACACTTGTTACGTATTCGTTATATACTTTTCCACTTGTAAGAAATCATCCAAGTAATTCCCTCAGATAAGCCTTATCTGTATATACCTGCAAAACAGAAAACACTCAGGAAAACAAATATACAATATTCGTACAGTGTACTTGGCAGATAAACATAGAACTTATTTGACGAGTTGTAGAAACAGAGAAATAAAAAGCTTTTCCTACTTGCTTTATTATAATAAAAACACTCCTAGCATGATTATTCGTAAAAACTCATGACTGAGTATATGTATCATGTATATGACTATATCAATGGTATAATTAAGATTATTACCTGCGAAATTATCTTTAAAAGTGGATATGGACATTAATCCTTTATGCGGAGCACAGCTATAGGGGCATGCAAAGAAAAACATTTATTGTACGCAAAATAATATCATGTGCGCACAATTTCAATATATTTGCGTACAACTTAAATATATTGTGTACTCGAAATCATTGAGCCTACACAAAGTGACAGAACGGCGAAATGCATAAAGGTTTCTTTTGAAATGGTACTAGATTACATGGAAATACTCTGGCGAGGTTGAAGGAATTATACTATTTGAAAAACAACAGGCGACTGTCTGAAGTAGTTCTTACACGAGTCACATACATTAGGCTCAAGAAAGATATTGGGGTGAGAGAGTCCGGTATACATGTAGTTTGATATAAAATGTCTCAAATCCACCCGAAAGATTATGTATTTGTCATTGCAGCATGATAGTTTTTGAAAAGGTACGCGATACAAACAGAAAGCGATCGAGAAGTTTACAAATATTTCAAACAATATACAATATGTGTGAGGTAATTTCAACCAAAATGTCTATGACCCACATACATGTAGGTGTAAATATAAGTCTATGAGTCAAATGAAAAAGAATGTTTAAAATAAATATAATACCTGTATGGCCCTTTTCATCGATAGGCGTTTTTTCTCATCAGATATCATTCCAGATATTTCTGTCAAATCTGAACCAAATAACCATGGATTTTTCACAACTGAAGGCTGTCATGCAGAAATTCCCCAAGTAGATAACAGATTAGTGCTGCCTCCGTAATACCTGTGGATGTTGTTTATCGATTATAATGATATCTTCATAAATGATTTATTCGGAACGGAAAAATAGAAAGTATTGACACCAAATCACATTCAAGTAGGGCCACAATTTAATAAAAAAAAATGATATACCGGTCCAATAATGTAAAGAATATAAAAATAATGTTCAAATATGTTGTATTATATTAACAATGAGAACACTCTGTTCATTTCATCAAGTTACTTGTAACCGCAATGACTGCGGGGGGATTAAGAAGAGGCCGGGTGAAATCAAAGACTTTTAAATTTGTATTTGCTGCTTCTCCACACAGCACACAGCTATAGGTTAAGAGCAAATACCAGTCGGCTCGGAGTCAGATAATGTGCCCAGGAAGGTTGACATGTCTTCTGAACTAGAACTTTTAAATATCGGACTCATCGTGTCAATTTACCTGCACAAAAGGGTTAATACATAATAGCATACACATGTTCTAGTTCTGAGTTTGCATTTAATTAACCAATGGAATGTCATTATGTTACATAAGCATGCCGTGACCATAACTTTTTATTTACCTACTCATAATTGCTTAATATATATTTTTCATTGATATTAACTTACTTCCAGTCTTTTAAATGTAACTAGACTGGAAAAGGAGTGCAAACTATATAATGCCGGAATAATACGCTTACTTACCGAACACTTCTCTGAGTAGCCCTTGTGAACTTTGTATCAACTTTTTGTGTACTAGAGGACCATCCACCGCCTAGTTTCATTATGTTGAAGAATGTTGCACTGGCCTGTACTTTTACTTGGGTATCTTTTCGTCCTTTGTAGTAACTCTGATCCGTTTTTAGAACTAGTCCCAGAAGGCCTCCAAACTTTCCCTGACTGAAGTAGTGTGTAACAAAAGTCTTGATAAATTTCATGTACTTCGGATAAGTGCTACTATCAAACGTTTCAGGAAGAAACCTTTCTAAATACATTTTTGCAACACGGCCAAATTCAAATGCCCAATCAGGCATCACATTTACTTTATACCCGGATGTATGCGACGTCACTTCCTCTATGTACTTATATGATTTGGTCAGATAGTCATTGAATGTTTCGTAAGAACCACTTGCAGAAAACATTCCATCTCTGATGCCTACGTCTACTTTACTCGCCATTGATTTCTTAACAGCATGGCTGGTTTTAAGAATTTCAATATTAGAATTTAGCCATCCACTTGGAGTGTATACAATACTCCAAACTTGGTCCGGTATATCATATTCTACCTGTTAAAAATGATACTATTCAAGCATTATGTGTGTATAAATAAAATGATAATCTTCCCTTATTGGACATTATGTCAGAAATATACATGTGCTACACTTGAAGAAAGAATACAGATTCCTACTTAACAAGTTAAATGGTTACATAGTATCATTTATGGATGTTGTCCACTCCCACTAAAATATAATTGTACAAATAAACAGCATGCTACCAAGATGTACGTCTTGTCGGTAGGCCTTAGTTTTCTATGTATATATTGTGTGAACTTCATTGCATTTCTTGCCGTCTTTCGTTTTTTGCCAAGGCGCTCATATAGCGATTCATAAATTCTTGAATGTCTGTTTGGTATCTTCTGCTTTTTTGTTTGTTATTTAAATAATAAAATGGTCATGATTATAATCTATTTACTGCAGATTTAAAAAAATAATTCAAATTACATATTTTTGCTAGTTCGTGAATTATTTACTTAATAAAAGGAAATTTACTTACACCATCCAATATCTTTGTTATTCCTAAGTCGCACGAGAAATCGAAGACCGGATACATGAAGCCATCGGTTGAGCTTAAATCTAAAGGTAATAAATCTAATTTTGTTATATCGACACCATCACGTAACTGATTTAAAAATGGCGGCATCTTCTTACAAATCGTAGCTAGTAAGACATTTGGGAAAATCACAATTATGAAAAATATGTAATTTTGTTTAAACTCCATTGTGTTCTGTGGAAGTTCAGAAGAATTCAGGTTAATCGTCAGATGTTGCCATTCATTCACAATACTTTCTAGGTTTGTTGTATTCGGTTACATTTGAATCGCGTGCTGAAAATATTTGTTACATATTGTATTATTTTAACTTGACATGTAAAACACATTTTAAATCAGACTTAAGGAACTGGGCCTTATTTAAAGTTCTTTGCATGAAAATCTTGTCGTATAGGAATTATAGAAAGGTTTTCTTTGTTAAAAAACGTTTACTAATGTGATCATTACGAATATCATGGTTCATTCTATACTTCAAAATAATTAAAAGGTTGTAGAAAACTTCACCTGCAAACGATTGTATTCGATTTGGTTCTGTGACAATTTATTAGATCATGACCGGCATTTATAGTGAATTATTATTATGTATATAAATGTAATTTACTGCCAGATAACAGTTATAGAAGGAATTTATTGTCATAGTATGTGTCCATGTAAGCATTCACCGTGCACATTTCACATTAAATCAAAATGTCAATGTTGTAAAAAAAATATCATTAACTTTAAAAATATACAGATTTAAAATTTAAGAACTTTCAGGACCTTTTAAATAGCACCAAATATCATATTGGAGAGGGAATTCATTTTTGAGAGACGAGTTTCGTCTGTTAACTTGGTTGCTATTCCATAAAAAAATACTTTAGTCTCATTTAAAACTATGATTGCTTCTATACAGGAAGAGGCACCCGTGATAATAATAAAACCGTTGTTAAAAACGGACCCGTTATAGCAGATATATAGTGGAAAGTATTCAAAACTCTTGATGAAGGTCATATGGAAGAAAAAAATATGTATTTACAACCAAGTTTTGTTACTCAACAGCTAGAGAAAATATAATATTTTGAGACCTAAAATAGCGTAAAGTAATCTCAATAGTGATTTTGTACCTCGTTCCGAACGGGCAAGTCACCAACGATTAAAGATGTTTGTAAATTCATTGGACATGGAAAATTGAGACAAGCTAGATAAGTCTTATGGAAAGATCAAAGTATTGCGTGGATTGTAAAAGTGTTTTTTGTTTACTGATCCTATGATTTGTGTCATCTGTCGAGCAGTGGGAAAAACCTTGGTAACGTTTACGTTTTTTATATATGGTACAAGTATACTACAAGTATACATCTATTACCTGTATCTTTTTAGTTTTTGTATAGTTATACCGGGAAAATATTGTATTGACGGTGCAGGTCGTGTGATTATACAAAAGGGTCACCTATGGTGGTATTTTCTTATTTTGATTATATATAAACTTACTTACTGTCGTACAATACTAGAAGTGAATATTCTGAGACTGGTTTGTTTGTTTTGAGATTGTTTGTCTTGAGATTGTAACACAGTGAAGACTGATGTATCATATTTTGACTATTTTACCGATTATGTCTGTTTTGTTCACGCATCGTTGTAAAAAAACGGAATTTGATGCGACTGTCATAAAACTTAGAGGTTTAGCGCTATAAAACCAAGTTCAATCCACCATTTTCTATTTTTGAAAATGTCTGTACCAATTCAGGAATATGACAGTTGTTGTCCATTCGTTTGATGTATTTTATTCTTTGATTTTGCCATTTGATTAGGGACTTTTCGTTTCGAATTTTCCTCGGAGTTCAGTATTTTTGTGATTTTACTTTTTTTTGTATAGAACACGCACATCTAAAAAGATTTTATGATAATGCAACACGATTGTAGCACGATTGTTTTGGAATTTACATTTCTACATATTGTTCAGGTGAAGGACAAGTCACTTGATTCTAGAAAAGAGATTGTGTTATTTGCATTTTGTCACACATTTGATATAAAAAATGTACTTATTACAGAACATAATTAAAATATTTGATGTAAAATCAAGTAAAGTTTTGGTGATATTCATTGCCGTTGAAGAAACTTTTTGATAAGATTTTACAAGCATAACATGTTTATTTTCAATTAAAAGACATCACTAACTTATTTGAAAAAAACCGCACGTGAACTTATTTTTTTTAACTTCAAGTTGTGTTTTCTCTTAATTATTTTTGATGGATTATTAAAACAAGAAATGAGTTGTCAAATTAACAGCAAACTAGTTTTTTTGTATTTTGAAAGTAACTATCATTGAACTTGCCAGGGCAACTTGTACGAAGAAAATTAATGTATTGTAATGTACGACACTCTCCGAATTACTTGATTTGCCACGTTTTGTGCCTATTTTCCAATCAAAGGTTAAATGTCCTGAACGGCTAAAATAAAATTAGTTAAAATCAAATGTAATCCTCTTTTTAATGGGTAACAACGTATAAACATTTAAAAAGCATCGGTTGAACTGTTCATAATAGGTTGTTAACGTTAATGCACGGAAATGACATACAGTTCAATTTTCAAATTTATCATTAACTAGAATTCTCATGCTATAAAAGTGAAATTCGCCAATTTCGAACTTGACCTGTGTTTTGTTTGGCTTTTAAATTATTTTGATATGAGCGTCACTGATGAGTCTTATGTAGACGAAACGTGCGTCTGGCGTACTAAATTATAATCCTGGTACCTTTGATAACTATTGTGTCAGAAACTTGATCATCCATTGTTTAACGGTTAAACGTTCATTTCGAGGAAACAGTTAACAGCTGCCCGCCGTTGGTTTGTAAACACAATAACAAATTCCTAAAGGAGTAGGTCCGGTAAGAGCCTTTTTTGGCCCCAAAATATAGAAGATTTACAAAATTGTTAAAATGTAAACTTTTAGTTATTTATTGGATAGTAAAATGGTTCTGCTACATAAATATTGGCTGTTTTTGACAATACAATGCACATATATTGAGTACTAGCACCATTAAGTCATGCTAAATTACTGAAATCATCAAAATTCAAGCATTTTAGTTAAATTTTAGACTGTTTCCGTGTAAAACGAAAGTGGCCGCATTCGTGTTCATCCGAAATATCAAAATGGAAGTTGTATTTGATGATAATACATAACATATATAAAGATTGAGGATGAACACGGATGCGGCCACTTTCATTTTTGACAAAAACCATCTGAAAAGTGACATTTTTTCGCATATTTTGTAGATTTTTTACATTTTAGCTTGAATCGGATCGTTTTTTTTTAACTCAATGAGTTAAAATCTTTCACAAAAAATAATTGAATCAAATGAAATAGACACTTAAGTGTTTAAAAAATGGTCAAAATCTTTCGTCAGATGAAACTGAAATTTGAGGCCAAAATCGGTCCTTACCGAACCTACTCCTTTCTCAAAATGGAGGTTTTGTTCCATCTACATGCATTCTTTTAAGAGTGATTAAACAAATAGAGTTGATACATAATGATGGTAGAACCTCAAAGTTCGCACTTTCATAAATTCCTAAATTATCAAAAATGGAGGTTTTGTTCCATCTGCATGCATTTATTAAAGATTGATTAGACAAATAAAGTTAACACATAATGTTGGTAAAATCTCACAGTTTTCACTTTCACTATGAGAATGTAAATGATTTTACAAGAACATTTGGAAATCTCTCTGGTGTAGAACAGATACAGGGGAAGATTGACCCTACTCTATAAAATTCACTTCATAACTATGTTTTCTCCTAATGTAATTTTGCGAACTACGAACTAAATAAGAGTTTTGTTCCTTCGACTTGTTTTTCAATAAATGGAATTTTCATCCAACCTTTCGCTATCACTATTATTTCCGATTCTTACATGACGTTCTTCAAATGCTTTGAGTACACACCCGTGGTAAAATATGAATATATTGGCTGTTCCGACCTAGCTGCCACCTCACTCATATGCATAATTTCTTAAATAGAATATTGGAGTGCCAAAACATCGCTCACGTGATCGAGGAGGTTGATCTTACGGCCAAAGAAAATTTCCCTTCTATAACACAAGACTCCAATATTTTTTGATATTCCTGTGTCATTATTAAATAGTGCCAGTACTCAAATTTATGAATGCTTTTTCATCTACAAACTACAGACATGCTCATTTAAACCTTAAACCCTATATCGCTAGCTAAGCATATGATGCAAATGACACGTTCACGTTGTCAAAAAATATATCGACTATTTTATATTTATGACCTTTCATGACATCTGTTCAATACAAGCAACTGAGACACATAAACAGAACACCATATCGACCTCTTTATTCAAGAAACTGCACATTTATGTCAAATACTTTAGTGAGATGTTATGATTGAAACCTACATAAAGCATTTAAAGCTATTTTAAAAAGACTATATATATAGAAACCAAATAAGATGATTTCAGTTACCTACTTTGAAATCAGATTCGGACTTCTTTTAAAACAAGTTTTAAGATGCGTATTGCTGAGTGTTTGATTATTCTACATTTGCTAGGCACAGGGGGAGGATTGAGATTTCCATCAACAAGTTTAAACCTGCCGCATTGTTCCGAGTGTCCCAAGTCAGGAGCCTCTGACTTTTGTTTGTCTTGTATTTCTTTTAATTTTAGTTCATGTTTATGTTTCGGAGTTTTGTGTGACGTCCAGTTTCACTGAACTAGTACACTTTTGTGTTAAGGGTCAAGTCGAAGCCCGCCTCAGGGAGCGAGATTGTCTTCCTGTGTTGACGACCCACTGGTGGCCTTTGGCTGTTTTCTGCTCTTTTATCAGTAAGTTGTCTCTTCGAAACATTCCACATTTCCATTCTCTATTTGAATAGTTAGCTGAAACTATTTTTTTTTCAAAATTCTTAATGTTTATGACAATAGACAAATACATGTATGCTACAGTATTTGTTTTCCATTTGTTATTTGAGAATATGTCTATAATCTTTGTTTACATATGTTCAGGGGTCACATGATAGAAATAACAAGTAAGAAAAATGCAATAAAATATCTTTCTCGCTGTAGTATAAAACGGTCAAAACAATGCATTTATGTCAAGGCATGACTGCATTAATATTTATAGTGAATCTTATTTCATAAACTATCGGTGATTGAAGATATGCTATAAATATTTTAAAGCTTGTTTGAATTTCAATAACGCGTGTCTCCTCATTACTACTAGGATGCTTTTATCACCAGAAATATTTGATTGCTAAAAAAGATAAAAAAGTTATATATTTTCAGATGGGCAATCTTTATATATCGAAGATAAATAAATATAAAGATGATATGATATGATCGTATGATACCCTCTTGTATTGTACTACGTCATCCGACAAAGTCAGTATTAGTCTTCTTAATGCGTTATCATAGCATTGAATGTATGATACCCTCTTGTATTGTACTAAGTCATCCGACAAAGTCAGTATCAGTCTTCTTAATGCGTTATCATAGTATTGAATGTATGATACCCTCTTGTATTGTACTAACTCATCCGACAAAGTCAGTATCAGTCTTCTTAATGCGTTATCTGCTATTGAATTTATGATACCCTCTTGTATTGTACTAAGTCATCCGACGAAGTCAGTATCAGTCTTCCTAATGCGTTATCATAGTATTGAATGTATGATACCCTCTTGTATTGTACTAACTCATCCGACAAAGTCAGTATCAGTCTTCTTAATGTGTTATCATAGTATTGAATGTATGATACCCTCTTGTATTGTACTAAGTCATCTGACAAAGTCAGTATCAGTCTTCTTAATGCGTTATCATAGTATTGAATGTATGATACCCTCTTGTATTGAATCGACAAAATTGTAGAATTTTAACAGTTACATTGAATTGTTTAGTTACATCTATGGATAAGACTGTGAACAAGATCACAAACTCCTGACCTAAAAGATCACAAATTAGATATAATTATATTTATTTATAGTAGATTCGGAAACAAGTTTTGCAACTTATATTAATCCCTTTCCACTTTACGGGTGCGAGTGCTGCCTTGTAGCGGCATTAGCCTGCTCTTTTTCGAAATCCACAAGGGTGTCTTTTACGTGCAAGAGATATTGCTCTCTCTTAACACGGGTCAGTCATTATACCCCCGCTTTAAAAAAAGGGGGTGGTATACTGTTTTACCTCTGTCTGTCCTTCCGTCAGTCCGTCCGTCCCATGAATATTTTTCGTCGCATTTTTCTCAGGAACTACAATACAAGGATTTCTGAAATTTGGTTTCAGGGTTTATCTAAGTCAGCTATACCGTGTGATGCGTTTTCAGATTGATCACTTGACAACTTCCTGTTTACCGAACAATTGTATGATTTTACACATGATAGCCAAGTTGAAAATTTTCGTTACATTTTTCTCAAGAACTACAATACAAGGATTTCTGAAATTTGGTTTCGGGATTTATATAAGTCAGATATACTGTGTGATGCGTTTTCAGATTCATCAATCGACAACTTCCTGTTTACCACACACTTGCATATTTTTACACTATTAATATTATCCACTTGCGGCGGGGGTATCATCAGTGAGCAGTAGCTCGCAGTTTCACTCGTTTATCGTCCCTTTTCGACGGACTATCATCGTTTCTTCAAGACCATTCTCGCAAATGGTGATAAGGGAGAGCCGCAAATTCAAATTCTAATTCAACGAAAATACATCCAACCATGTAAGATATAGTTTTGGAATTACAGACTGGTAATACAGAATCATAATTATGACTCACAGAAATATAATTTGAAAAGCCATTGATTTATAAGAAAATGTTTTGACAGATTAAAATCGTGATCACGAGTTGTAAAATTTGTAACATATAATTGTTATTCGTTATCACATATTTTATTCGTGATGACAAATCTGAAAATTAGTTATCATATATTATGAAATTTGCGATTTTATAATTCGATCTAACGGATTAAACAGTGAAAACAAAAACTGCCTCGAGGTCTCGTGTTAGTGTGAGTGTGTTTGCTTTATGTTATAGGTGTTGGGGGTTCGATCATTGACTGGTTCAAACCAAAGATTAGAAAAAAGTATGTGCTGCTTCTTTAAAGACAGGTCGGTTTAAAAATTAAAATAAATTGCCCGGGTATTACTTGCTTCACTTGCGGGTGCACTCGACTTCAATGTCAATTGACTAGATTGTCAGTTTTCCTATCGAAGATCGGTGGTTTTCTCCGGGCACTCAGGCTTCCTTCACCAATAAAAACTGGCCGCCTAGAAATAGCCTAAATGCGGTGTTTAAAAGTGTCGTTAACACACCAAAAATCAACTTCCTCCAGTAAAATTATACCGTGTGTACTTGCAAGGCAACTTTATTACTGCCTTATGAACACATTAAAATAAGAAGGAACTCGTATTGTTCATTTTTTTAATGAACGTAATTTGCCCATTTCCATTCTCAATTCAACTACACTGATTGTACCCGGACGGACATAAATTCAGAGGGATTGGTCTTAACTAATTTTTGGACACAGAAATTAATTCAATCTTTGCCGATTACGTCCATTAAAAAATAGATATGTCTTATACTTTTTTGAAGGTTTTATCTTGAATCATTGCATCCTTAAACAAAAAATAAGATACATATTAAACAGTCTTAGGTTTTATCAAGATGCAATAAAATAAACAAGAAATTAATGTAAATCAACTAATTTTTGCCACTTTCGCTTTTGAATACTAATCGTCTCGAATATGTAAAGGTTGCATCTTTTTTTAATCATCTACATCTAGTAAAAATGAAAATGGCGAAATTAAATCGCTGCGGAATGGGCTAGGAAGGAATTTACGCGAAATAAAGTATCGCGAAAATAAGTTAATTCACTGTATTAGTTATGGACATAGATACCTCTTCTTTTCTTTTTAATTATTTATATATTGAATAAAAAGCAGGAAATATGCACCATAATATTAAAACTAGAGACGAAGTGATGTTATCAAGATGAGCAAGCGATCTCTTCTCTACTTTGGCAGCCACTCAGTTGGAAACGGCAAATGTCCAATAATAAGAAACTTAATAGGAAAACAAGGACGGGTAAAAACCGAAAGCACCTACCACAGAACCTCCAGCAGAAACAATGAACTCCAGGTTAAACATTTCACCAGCCCTGTATTACTACAGGTTAAACGATGCCCGTTGAAACTATAAGACATCAGATCATATAGCACGAAACGTAGCACACTATATAAATAAAGTGATCACTGATAACCTTTGGTAAAAATGGCTGTGTTTACACAACAAAATTCAGTTAAGTCCTTAAATTACTGAAACATAAAAAGTCTTAACATTTACGTTTCTTTGGCATGCTATGCCTTTAAATGTGTCCAGATGCAGAGGTTTGTCTGCACTCCGAGTAAATTAAGTGGTATAAACACAGCTAATTTAGCCAAAGTAATTATCGGTTTTTTAATATTATTATTACAATATTTAGCCATTAAGCTCCATTGTTCTTGTTAGCGACGTCACTGATAAATGATCATAAAAAATTGTCATATCAATAGATTTGGTGTAACTATTAAATACAAGGGAGGTAACAAACTGGTCATGTCAATAGATTTGGCGTAAGTATTGAATACAAGGGAGGTAACAAACTGGTCATGTCAATAAATTTGGTGTAACTATTGAATACAAGGGAGGTAACAAACTGGTCATGTCAATAGATTTGGTATAAATATTGACTACAAGGGAGGTAACAAACTGGTCATGTCAATAAATTTGGTGTAACTATTGAATACAAGGGAGGTAACAAACTGGTCTTGTCAATAGATTTGGTGTAAATATTGACTACAAGGGAGGTAACAAACTGGTCATGTCAATAAATTTAGTGTAACTATTGAATACAAGGGAGGTAACACAATGGCCATGTCTATATGTTCAAAGTTCAAAGTTCAAAGCTCTTTATATTCCAAGTAAGAACCCCTGACGGGTCATAATGACAACATTACACAATACTTTCTCATTAACAACACATAAACATATAAATAAGGATAAAATTAAATTTATAGTTCACATAAAGAGGATGAGATAATATCATAGAATATATATAATCATATAAAATATCACAACATAAAACAATTGTTATTGTTATTATTTATAAGTTATTTTAGTTTCATATCTTTGATTTTACTGCCATGCCAGAGTGTCACTTAAAAAAATTAGGATAAAAAGAACAGTTCGTTCACGCATCCGAAAATCTATTGATTGAGTGTATTGATAACATCTTTTTATTGTGCCATTAAATTAAGATTACTTAGAACGAGATTTTGTCTCATGACGATGGAGTGTCAAATATAAAAACCGATGCTTGTCTCTATTTAAGTCATTGTCAAAACATTCGGTCAAATAAAAATTCAATTCTGACCTGCTTTCCGAATGTCAATGAAGGACATCTTAATAATTTAGCAGATTCAAATGCAAAACCTAAGAAACTGCGTTCAGCTATAGTAATACAGACTGTTATCTTAATGAGTTTTCATATATCAAATTTATAGATGCAATCATGTGTTAGAAAGTTGGTATATATTTGAAAGTCAAACGGTTTGGGATTTGTTAAAACTGAGAAAAAGCGGATACCTGCATATATTATTGGTGAGGTAATTATTTTTTACTTGAACACGCGGACTTAAGGATATTTGGTTGCTGTAGTATTTAGGAATACATCATTTATCAAAAAAGACTGTTTTAAAAGGCAATACAAAGTACAAATAAGTTTGAAAATTTTAAAGGTCTGTGTTTTTTGTTGTTGAAAACAATGCATCTAAAAATTAGGAGATTTTTGGTGAGAAACATTTTTTTCATTTGAACTGTTCATTTGAAATGTATGGAAAAAATAAAGATATATTGAATGGAAAAAACATCTTTAGCATAATAATAACTTCAACATTTTATGCATCATAAATTTATTTCAGATTCACTTTCTTAAATTTTTGACAAATACAGATAGGAATTGAAGGCATACCGCAGGGAAAGTATGAAATATGAAAAATGTTTATGATTTTGTCTTTTCAGTGGTATGTTACACACATTTATCTTTATTAGTAAAAAAAATCATATTTTAATTTTCAGATTTTATGCCGAAGGAGATTACATCAACAACAATGACATCATTAAGTTGTATTTGTATCATGTTGTTTAAAATACTTCTCCGAATAAATGGTAAGTGTAAGTCCTTTGGTAATCTGTTCACCGCTAGGTAGAGACCTTTTTCTTCACGTAAGTTCACTGTATAGAATCTGTTTGGATCAACCAACACGTCCGCGCCTAGATACAAACTGTTTTAAATAAAATAAGGTCACTCTATGGAATCCACAACTGTATGTGTATGTTTAGATCGGTTCAGCATGTCCGCTCCTAGGTATAGACATTTTTAGCAGGTTAATCTACTGTGTGTAATCCAAATCGGTATGAATATATTTAGATCGGTCAACCTATTCACCCCTGGGTAAAAACTGTTCATCACGTATGTTCACTCTATGAATTTTTCCCTTGTGCGCGCCATAACAAATATGTTACAATGCTGATGTTGGATCGACCTAACACGTCCGAGCACAGGCTTACATGTCTGATTGATCAAATATACCCCGTCATACCGAGACATACTCCATACATTGTTGTAAATCTGGATAAAAATGCAAATTAGCAGTGATTTGTCTTTAATGTGGTATTGGTTCATATATAGACTCATTCAAGCTGATACAAACATGTTAACTTGTCCTTGTGAAATTAAAGGAAGACTTCTCGTCAGAAAAATAATTTTGCGACTAGAAATTAAGGAATTATTTGTTAATATTCCAAATTTCATTTGACAATAAGGAATAGCTGAACTTGCAAACGGGATACCAAGAAAAAATATAACATGTATAAATCATTATTCAATACTCTAATGAGCAACTGTTCATATCTAAAATTTAAGTGTTGAATATCTGATATTGTAGGTTTGCCTTTAAACTTTACAATTACACATCCAGAGGATAAATTGATATCAACAGAAGGAGTATCACTTTCACACGTCAATTTCTTACAGTTTGACACAAAAGGTTCAAGTGATGTGGCCTTGTCATTTCATGACGCTCAGTTCCATATGGCTATTGGAGGATGGGGTAATACATTATCAGCGCTATATTTAGGAGAATTTCTTTACCCACCGGATGATGAATATAGGGGATCACTACTCAATGCCTTGGAGTACAAACAGTTTTGGATATCTTGGAATTCATTTCAGGTGTACGTAGGCCTTGGGAATGTAAGAGGCAGAAAGGTAATTTTGTATGGACAGCTACAATGTCCGATTAAAGTAATCGATGCTACCTTTTCTTCAAATTGGGGAGTGACTCTAAATTTCAGGATAAATCAGGCAGGTAAGTTCTCGTTTGTTAAATTGTTAAAATTATTTAGATGCCACTTAAAAAATGTATCTATCAAGAAATAATAATTGAAAGTTAACAAATCCATGCCATATAAACTCCTTGATTCCTAAAAATAATTCAAAACTTCTTAAAAAATCAACGATAATTACTTACGTTATACTATATCTTTTTCTACTATATTTATATCTTGAATTCGATAAACTTTAAATTTCTTTAAAATATTTATTAATTACTTTTGTTAATGTCGAATATTTTTTTTATTTGGGCATATTTCTCGATATTGCATGCCAAACATTACAGGAAATGGTTATCAATTCACAAAAATACACGCATAGGAAAACATGAAAGCAAATAAGTAGCGCTTTGATAAACGAATGTTAACCATCTCAAAGTTATATTAAGACCTTTGCAACATGTTGAGCAGGATCTGTCTACCCTTCCGGAGCACCTGAGATCACCCCAAGTTTTTGGTGGGGTTCGTGTTGCTTAGTCTTAAGTTTTCTATGTTGTGTCTTCTGTACTATTATCTGTCTGTTTGTCTTTTTATTTTTATCCATGGCGTTGTCAGTTTATTTTCTATTCATGTGTTTGACTCTCCTTCTGGTATTTTTCGTCCCTCTTTTCTCTTATTTTTGAGATAAGACGTGGCACGGTACTTGTCTATCCCATATTCATGTATTTGGTTTTGATGTTATATTTGTTATTCTCGTGGTGTATTGTCTGTTGCTTGGTCCGTTTCTGTGTGCTGTTGCGTTTCGGTGTTGTGTCGTTGTTCTCCTCTTATATTTAATGCGTTTCCCTCGGTTTTGGTTTGTTGCCCCGATTTTGTTTTTTGTCCATGGATTTATGAGTTTTGAACAGCGGTATACTACTGTTGCCTTTATTTATCATCAAGCAAATTTGTACCTAACTGCAAGTTTTAAATATTACACTTTCTGATTACAGATATGATTCGTGTTAATGGCAGGTTTTGTGGAAAAGATAAATCATGCGACACCGTGAGCATTATATTATTGGTTGAGAGTAGTAGCAGGATAGAATGTGCTATCATTTGTAAGATAAACTCAGGATGTAACTTTTTTGTCTTCAACATTAATTTACATCAATGCAAAATATTTGAAAATGGCGTAGGGTCATATAGTGTAGTCTCAGAAAATGTATATTGGGAATGTTAATCTACGATCTGATGATTTGAACAAACTACACCTTTTGTATGTTTTTTTTGAAAAACTACACCTTGTGTATGTGTTGTTATTGTATATGGTGTTGTTTTATGTTGGATGATGGGAAAACCAGGTAAAACATGAAATGCAATGATAAATTGGTTTATTTCACAAAGTGTAGATGTAATATTACTAAAAAAAAAATGCAATGATATACAAATTGTATTATTGTGCTTGAGTCGAGTGATTAATTAGCATTAAGATAAATGTTATATTTCTATGTTTGTTTTGTCATATCGGGGGAATTTTGTAAATTGCAGATTTTATGATGAGTGTGTTAAATTTTCCTAATTTTTCTAGGCTTACTAAGGAGACTTCTTTGCACTGTAAAAGATCTTAACTCAAGATATAATCTTTTTGTTTGTCTTTTTTTGCGTTGCTAAATTTTCAGTCTTTGTTGATAGGAAATGAGACAATATATGTTGTCAAAATTACAGAATACTAAAGCTGTTTTGTATTCGAAATGTACGTCTGTTGGAAATACAAAATTTTAATCCTGGTATCTATGTTGATTTTATTTAGAAGATGTGAGAAAAGTTAAATTTTGTTTTCATTATTGTGTATTTAAATAAATATATTTCATTTTCGACTTATTAGTGTAAATGTCCCTTTGGTATCTTTTATCCCTCTTTGATCAGAGATATCTGTACAAAATAAAATATCAAAAGTGCTGTACTCCAAAGAAAATACAAAACGGAAACTTCTTTAAAAAATGTCAAAATAAAAAGCTAAAACACATCAAACGAATGGAAAACAACTGTCATATTCCTGACTTGGTACAGGCAATTTCCTATGTAGAAAATGTTGAATATAACTTGATTAAAAGCTAGCTAAGCCTCTCACGTGCAAGAAAGTTATTGTTAAGATAACATATTATTGATGTTATGTAATATTTAAAGCAAGAACTATAATTACTATCTACAAATAAAATTGGAAATGGCAACGAGGAATGTGTCAAATTGACCACAACCGGAACAAAAAGCAGAATACAGCCTAAGGCAACCAATGGCTATTAAACACATGGAGAATATACCCGCACCCGGAGGTTGGATTCAGCTGACCCCTAACAAAATGAATATAAGTTCAGCAATAAGTAAACTCCGAAACACATGAATGAACCAAAAAAACAAAGCAAAAAAAAAAAAAAAATTATCAGAGGTTCCTGTTTTAGGACATGTAGGACAGACACAGTGTAAAACATGTCCGAGTCCAAAGTTTGAACTATAGTGTCCACTCACAGCAATAGGCACAGTAAAACCCAGTTTAAATCAAAGAAGCTGAATCCAAACTTTGAAGTTAAGTGTCCAGTAACTAAAGGTAGCTTGGTCCAGTGCTTTGTGTCTTTTTCCTTTATGTGCCCGTGTTGATCTGGACATATAAATACCGGTCTTTTGTCCGATCTTGTTAGTGCTCTCACATGTGAAAGTCTTACCAGATTCTATCAAAATTATATCAGCAGTTCAAAAATGATTGTCGATCAAGTATTTTTCAAAGAGTTACGTCCCTTGAAAACATTAATTATATGGAAAATAACAGTGCAAGCGCCATCACGTGTACCCTGTGATATCTTTCGCCTCTCTTTGATATAAGCAATGTCTTGAACAAGTTCGAAATTCAGGTGCGTCAATTATTGTTCAAAGAGTAACGCCCCTTGAAAGTATCAATTTTATAGAAAATTGCACTGTAAATGCCTACTCATGTACAATTCCTGTAATATATTTTGATAAAAATTAGTTCAAAGGCTTATATCAGCTATGTCTTGAACATATTCGAATATTAGTATCGATCAACCATTTTCAAAATGTTACGTTTTTTAGAAATATTAATTTTAAAGTAAATTACAATGCGAGTGCTCACAAGACTACATTTCTTTAAGAAATTGTACAAGGTTTGGACATGTATAATGTGTGAAACGTAGGGGACATTGGAACTCTGTTCTATTATTGGTAGATGTTTTTGTGCTTTGTTGCGGTCTGATGAGGAAAGCCCTTTGCAACTTATTTTTACGGTTTGTATAGCTGTTATAACACCGTGCCCGTTCAATAGGACGATTGTCCGCTTATACATGTAAAAATGTAAAATCGGGCCACTTTCCTTATTCCCCGTACCAAAGTCAGGAGTCTGTATGTATCCCAAATGGTTGTCGTTAATTGCGTCATGCAATATTAGATTTTGGTTTATTGTTTTAGCACACATCAGTTCTATGGTTTCGTCGTTTGGATTGTCTTACAATTTATCTTGCAAGCACCTTAAGGTTTTTCTCATGCGTTGCACTTCCAAAAATTAGGAGAGTAATTTGTTTATTTATATAGTTAAAGAAATATTTTTTTTCTCTTAAAACAAAGATGAATTCAGAAAGAAATAAGTCCAATTTATATTTCAGTGTTTAAAGGTATTGTTTTACTGATATAAATCTTACATTTAACCTGCAAAATTGAAGTAACAAAAAATGACAAAACAAAGAAATTTGTGTACAGTATAACAGTTCTTAGGATACAAAAATACAGAAGTATTCTTAATAATAAAAATATTGTCATTGAGTCAGGTGAAGCACAAGTCTGTTTTGATTATAAGTAAGCATGCACTTTTTGAAAGTTCATTATCATTTATTGTTCATTGTCCAGGACAAACTGGTAAAAGCCTGTACTAATTATCGTAGGCTCACAAATGAATACCTGGACTTTCTGAAAAGAACCAGGACATTAGACAGTCTAAAGGACATAGTAAAAGACGCATGTAATCTATCATTGGATATTCGTCTGTCCAAAGTGGACCTGACCATGGAAACCTTATACGAACATCGCCTATCCCTCACAAAGACTAAATCTACGAAAACGAAGACATATAAGAGTAAGAAAACACCACACGGCGGAAGCTTTAATGTCTCCGATATGTCAAGCCTAGCACGGAGGAAGCGTGCCAAAGTAGATGCTGCTAAGTATAAAATTACCTTTGCCGAAAAAGATTCCTTCATCCATGATTAGGAAGCATTATAAGAGGAACACGCTTTGTTCAAACAGACTGAAATCAAAGCCGAAATGGAGCAACAAGCCATTCAAACAGAACAAGAAGCCATCCGAGCAGAACAGGAAGCCGCTCAAAAAAAGCTCAAACAGAAAAGGAAGTAATACGCAGGAATGCTCAAGCGCTTGAAAGACGGGGAAAAGCTGAACTAAAGGCCAATTTGAACCTTCTCGAAGCACAGAGAGAAGCTGCAGCCGCAGAAGCCGAGTTTTGTATCCGATTACGACGACAGCCAAGCGCTAGACGTTCTCTCTGACGAAATGGAAGACCCGTTCCAACGTATGCAAGATTCGTCAATAACTGAAACAAACTGCCGTACAGGAGGTGACAGGCCCTCAAAAGAAAGAAAAAACAAACGCATGAACTAAGTCGCTAAGTCATTAAGTACCACCTTTCGTGCCATCCGGTCTTTCCTACACATGCTAAGTCCCCAGATCTTGGAACAATAACTGGTATAGGAAAACAGAAGAGATACCTGTTGCATACAAAAAACAAGGTGTTATAGAAGAGATCCCTGTTTCACACCGAAAACAAGGCGTTATAGAAGCGACCTCTGCTGCACACCTGCAACAAATCAATCCTACATCGGAGATAACTAGATTTCTCCAACGCAAGGAACTGCTGTTCTCCCGATTAACAACTTGAACGACCGGGCAAAATCCTTCCATACATGGAAAGCTAGCTTCAAAAACGTCACAGACGAGTTATAAGTTTCTGACTCTAAGCAGATTGACCTACTGATCTAGTGGCTAGGGCCAGAGTATGCCAAACATGCCATAAGTAAAATGTCACCAAATGAAAACAATCAAACAAGAAGACTACAGAGACTATGGCGAGACTGGACTTACTGGCCTCCAGAAATGTTGGAGGCGTCTCTCGTCAACACACTTGTCAACTTCCCAACATTGACGAACAAGGACAACTCACTCCTGTACGATTTGTCAGATATTATCTCAGAAATAGAATATCACAAAAAAAAATCCCAAACTGGGATGTTTGCTAGCTAATTTCGACTCTTCGTCCAGGATAATTCCAATTGTGGAAAAACTGCCATACGGACTCCACGAAAAATGGATAAAAAGGGCTTCAAGATACAAGTCTAACTAAGAAGTTACCATTCCGCTTTTCACAGAATTATCTGCCTTCATCAGGAAAATTAACAAAATAAAGAACGATCCTGGGTTTATCTTTGGTTCAAAAGTCTCACCAAATACAAAAGGTGCTGCACCAATTTGCAAGGACCACACCTCAGACGTACTCTAGAGTCAACGTTCACAAGACAGCTGTTGACCAGCAACCTGGAGACAGCAGTCAGCAACAAGATCTGTGTATCCTACACAAGACAAAGTATCCCTTGAACGAATCACGAATCCAGAACAAATTCTCAACGCCTCAAGACCGGAAATATCCGTCAAGGACTAGAATCCAATCGTTGGTAAGGAAAACTATCAAAACTTAAATTCGAATGTGAAGGTTGCAAAAACGCATTCCATACAATTCCTTGAGTGTACTGGACCTAGTACCAAGTCTGGTAAATTCATGATTTTCTCAAAAGGGACTGGACTCAAATCACCACAAGCAAAATCTGTGACTTCTATAGAAAATTCTATGGATGATGAAAATTTAATTCTGAAATCAACAAAACCTGTTCACGGAGAAGAAATAAGTCGCACTCACAAACAAAAAACTATTCCGAAACAAGGACCGATTGCCGATCTCAATTCTTGAAAAAGCAGAAACTACTCCGAAAAGGAGGCTGTTCAGTCAAATCTGACTTGAATATTAGCGAACCAGTGATCTTATCTACACATCATCATAAAGTAACGCATTTGTTTAGACATTACTTCGACAAAATCAAACATCGAGGACACCACTTCATAGATAGAGCGACTAGATCCGCAGGATGGAACGTTCGGACGAAACACTTAATTTCGTCTGATACTCACAAATATGTGACATTTCGCCAAATCACAATAGCACCAAGTACTAACTTTCGTCTGACTTACCAGAGGACCATCTTCGACCGTCATCGCCGTCTAACAACGTTGGGGAAAACAGTTCTTATTATCAATACAGCAATAATGGAACATTCTACAGATCACAACGATCTCATCTGTGCCAAACCCAGTTTCCAGGAAACGTATTGTGAAAAGTTGGAGCACTGATATTTCTCACAAGATCAATAGTGAACATTACTCTTGTACACTTTCTATTTGTGTTGGGATTAATTTGTTCATCTTATGTTCATAATTTCATGCGATTTGTTTATGGAATAGTGATATCAGATATACATCAGACGGGGATAATTATTTTACCTCTTTCTATATTCTTAATCTGTTTAAGTGTTCCTGGCCTAGTAGGATTATTCATCTTTAACCTTATAAGAATGTCAAAACATCGTATCATCGTTACCTGTTCCCTTTCTTACACGTCTCTCGAACTGAACTGCAAGGTGATATAGTAGAACTGGAGAATATTTATGGACACACATCATCTTGGACACAATTCGTTGCTTACCATAGAGTGAGTTACATTATTATAGCGTTGTATTTGATGCCTTAAAACCGTTCTTCACATATTTGAACTTTTAATCCGCGATATACTGGAAATTTCACCTTTATAATTTCAGTTTCATTTTGCGTTCAATGGACTGTGCTATTAAATACATTTAACATTTCATACATTATAACAATAATTCAACACATTGTAAAAATGTATTTTATATTGTATTTTAAGCTTTTTAGCATCTGTTAGATTAGTTCTTGAGTAAAGTATCAGCACCGGATGGTCTTTGTCGTATGAACTAAGTCGTCGGTTATGCTTAATGGTCAGACCATTACAGTCCAATTTCACTGAACTAGTACACATTTGATTTAAGGGGCCAGCTGAAGCCCGCCTCCGGGAGCGGAATATTTTTTCCGCTGTGTTGAAGACCCATTGTCGGCCTTCAGGCTTTTAGTACGGTGAAAACGAAATCGATTTATTCTGGAAATAGGCGGTTTTTCAAACACTTGATACCACAGACGCATGTTCTGTTTAAGTTACAATAGTTAACTTACCGGCTGACATTCAACCTCAGCATTAAAGGATAAAAACTATTATTTTACCTGAAGCCTACTATCTTGAAAGCGTTTTTTTTGGCATAAGCTACTTCATTTAATTCATTAAAATTAAAAAGCACTCAATACATCGAAAACAGTTACAATTCAAATATCAAAGAGATCCACACAACATAATTATGTCAGGAGTATCTTCTGGTTCATCTGTCATAATCATGATTTGAAATTTCTTCATAGTTCTGACCCTTTACAAGAGCAAAGCTCTGGACATGTAGGGTTTTGTTTTGAACAAACACATGACTTTTTTACCTGGAAATTTTCTCGTTCAATAAAACACAAGATCCTGCAAGAATTCTGCAGAAATATGCCCTTTAAAATACATGGGGTGTAATGAATAATTTAACGATCGCCAACCGTTTTGTAAAATTGACGGACTAGGGGGTTTAGTAATGTGTAATGCGGTACAAATCTTCAGTTTGAAACAAAGTACGTAAAACATGCCGTTTCAGTACCGCCTCACAGTTAGGTAACCTAACTAAGCTTACATCTTTACTGGCGGCAAGCTTGAAGCGCATGGGATAATTGATGGAATGGTTTAAAAATATTTTTCTGATCATAAAGCTTTGAAATTAACTTTCATGCTCAAGCAAGGGCTTAATCTTTGTCAATATTTCCGAAACTCTTTTAACCATTGAAATAGTCGTGGGTATCATTAAAAGTCTTGTAGACAGTTCGTTTACCTATACCAAACAGAGACAAAGTTATGTCGCATCCGATACAGAAGGTGATAAGTTACAAATTTTTGGGGAAAACAGACGCATAGTTAGTGAAAGGGTGAAAATCTTCGCCCATCCTTTACACTGCTAATTTTCCCCCATATGTACCCATAGCTCGCTTGTGTATGTCATATATTTATAGAAGTGAACACACAGAACAATCACATTTGTATAAGAGTTCTGTACGATTGTTCTTCCGCTTTTTCCCATTTCTCTAAACTTCGTGTTAAAGTAAAAGGCACCGTGTATCTGCCTCCTCTTGAGTGCTAAACAATTTACAACAGCCGGTAACAGTGTTGGTATAAATAACTTAAACAATTTAGGAATTTAATAACGTTCTGGCTATGTAAAGCCAACATCAGGTGGCATCATATGGGATATGTCAAAGTTTTGCAGTCAGGAATACTTCTCCCCTCAATAATCTGATACACTTTGGTGGAAGCTGTAGTCTTTGTACGGCGTTCCCTTTCGGCAGATTTTATAGAGTTGTTCATGTCGTAGCGGCCAAAAAAACATCTGTCACTGTGTGCGCTATAGAAATTCATTGAGACATGTTTGTTTTAATAGTCAGTTGCAAGGTTATCGAATGTTTAATCTTTCTTAATATTAATACATTGAACCAATGCCATATCATCTCTGATGTAGTCGTGAGTGGTGGTTCATAGGAAGGTAGGGAAAGTGTACAAGAGACTTCAAATTCTATCTGCTTCACCAAATCAGACTTGCATGATTTTCTAATGGTACCGTCATCTTGAAAAAGGGAAATTGGAATTTGACCTTCAGGGTGCGACAGCAAGTGTTTTATTGTAACATCATCTATACATTTTGCCAAAATCAGTGCACGTCTAAATACAAGTTATGGATTTATGTGACATAAAAGTGTTTCCCACGATTTATATGTAAGGTTTGTTTGTCTGGTCATGTTTTCAAACGTTTTTAGTTTTGACGTTGATATTGGACTATAGCAACTCCTTGACTGGATCTAAAAAAAAGATCACTAGTGATAAAATGTTTAGAAATGTTCAAGCCTTCCTCTACAGCTGTGTGCAAAGAATCTCGAATATCTCTTGTAGCATGCATTCTAGAAAAATATTGATAAGACATGGAGGATTCCACATCAAAGGTATCAGTCATGAATCATTCAGATGGTCCTAAATGGCAATAACATGTTCTTCATCTCTTTTCATTGCTGTTGGTTTTGTTTCCTCTTGTGCATTTGCATTATTTGTAACATTTCCAGCCCTTTTCAGCGTTACACGAATTATGGATTATAGGAAATGTCTAGTAAGGGTCCATCTAATAGGCGCAGACTTTTGATTTGTTGTACTTACAGTGCCACCTGATCCCCACTGAGGCTTTTATAACGGTCTTTTATATTGCCATGTCGGTTCATGTACCATTAAAATGTCCAGGAGTCTGCCTAAAAGCAAAGTTACCATCTATAAAATTTGATCAAATATTCTCAGAAAGTTTAAGCATATCTAGTATGTAAACTGGCGTCCACCTTCAGTAATTGGTACGGTTAATTACAAAAAAAATAAGGTTAATTTTGAGATGACGATCTCAAGGATGTGAACAATTTCCCTCTCGGTCTGCCCTTACATTTAACAGCAAAATGTCTACTTCTTCAAAGAACACATCCCAGTATTTGAATGTAAGTGATACAGCACATTCCCATTGCTTATATGCATCTATTAGAGGCTGTACATGAACTTCTAATAGTTCCGTCATATAAGCGTTAGGACTTGTGAATGGCTTGAATTGCCAAAATAATGCTTCTGAGATCAATGAATTTGATATCATTGATTATTAATTGTATGAAATATCATATAAATATTAATTATTTTACATTTTGCGTTAAAAAAATGATGAAATTAAATTGAGACGTACTCTATTAAATGCAAAATATTCGTTGTGTTAATCTTTAATAAAAACTCTTAAATAACGGTTTAATTTGCTAAACTTTATTTGAAATCGTTAAAATAAGGTGTAACAACAACGTACATAATAACAGAAATCATATCACGGATGTTTTTTTTTACAATGTAGACCTCAAAACTTTTCTAAGTCGATTTTTCGTTCATTTAGACTAACGTACTTCAAAGCCCATTTTACAAAAATTGCACCGTACGATTTTTTGACGACAGGTCAAAATGTTAAGTTTAACATTTGAACTACCAATACTGTGATTTTTAGACGTATAGTCCGAATGACAATTAAACTCCTTAAATAAACGACTTTTCCTTACTCGGTCACCGTACTATTTCATGTCTGCTCTTTGGTCGGGTTGTTGTGTCTTTGACACATTCCCATTCTCAATTTTTTAGTTAGCCAAATCTACTTATGTTATTCAATATTATGAATGTTTATGACTTAAGATAAACATGCTACATATATAGTGATATTATGTTATTCGAGAATACGACAATAATCTTTATTTACATATTTTCAACGATCACATGATAGAGATAATAGGTAAAATAAATGAAATAAAATTCATTAATCTATGTAGTATAAACGGTCAATAACCATGCAATTATGTCAAGGCATGTATTCATTTATAGTGAATCTTATATAGTTAACTATCGGTGTTTGAAGATCTGCTATAAATATTTTAAAGCTTGTTTGAATTTCAATAACGCGTGTCTTATCATTACTACTAGGATGCTTTTATCACCAGAAATATTTGATTGCTAAAAAAGATAAAATAGTTATATATAATTTCAAATGGACAATCTTAATATATCGAAGATAAATAAATATAAAGATGATATGATATGATCGTATGATACCCTCTTGTATTGTACTAAGTCATCCGACAAAGTCAGTATTAGTCTTCTTAATGTGTTATCATAGTATTGCATCGACAAAATTGTAGAATTTTAACAGTTACATTTAATTGTTTAGTTACATCTATGGATAAGACTAAGGGCAAGATCACAAACTCTTGACCTAAACGATGACAAATTAGATATAAATATAGTTATTTATAGTAGATTTGGAAACAAGTTTGCAACTTATATTAATCCCTTTCCACTTTGCGGGTGCGAGTGCTGCCTTGTAGCGGCATTAACCTGCTCTTTTTCGAAATCCAAAAGGGTGTCTTTTACGTGCAAGAGATATTGCTCTCTTTTAACACGGGTCAGTCATTTATCGTCCCTATTCGACGGACTATCATCGTTTCTTCAAGACCATTCTCGCAAATGGTGTTAAAGGGATAATTCGCGATTTTTCATTTTTCATCTTATTCTGTTCATAATACCATAAAAAACATATTCACCAAGTTTTATTTTGATATGAAATCTAATAAAGAAGAAAATTGGGAATTATTAATTTTATTTCTTGAAACTTCCTGACTTATGTGACGTAGTTTAAGTCTTTGATGCATGCCGGGAGTGAAAATATCTCATTTAAGTCTTGTTCGTTAACAATCTAATTACGCGATTTAAAGCGCATCGACGACTTTTGGTGTAGCTATTAACCAACGAAAAATAAGTGATAGCCATGCAACTTTTAAAATTAGATCGTGTTGATATTTTAAAACGAATTTTAATAATAAAATTAATTCATACAATAGAACATTTTTATGATTTATTTTCTACAAATACTTTAAACAAACATATGAAATTGACATGATCAATAGTGTATTAAAAATACATGTTTGTATTCTGACGTTTTTGCTTCACTTACTTGTACGGTGGAAATGTGTATTGTTTTGTGACACCTAAAGAATGTTGAATGCGTTGGTTAACTCAAGGTAATTAAAAGATTAGCATTATTTAATTCCAATCCTTTGATCCTCATTCAGTGAAATCTAGGCGTCACGGTTCACTGGCATTTCAGGTGTGAACAACATAATTGTAAACGGGAGTCCGACAAAATTCAGACACATGAATGTAAAAAAAAATAATTAAAATTAATTAACGGGAATAATTAGATCGCACAATAACTGGATAGCTGTTGTATATTTTTATATTTTGCATAAGATCACTTTTAATGAATTATGACTTTTGATAACTTTAGTGACGATCAAACACTGCATTATTTTAATTGAAGAATTTATAAATAAAAATAGCCTTCTAAACACGAGTTTATGAACTAAAATTTGTACTATTTCAAATTAGGATCGGCAGCCTTAAATATTTCAAACAGATCATTAACAATTGCAATTATATATTTTAGTCCATCCGAAGTGATCTTTAATTGCCTATTTAGGAATTAATGTGCTCATCAAAATATTTAAAATCTGACAACACATGAAGACTTCAGATATTTAAAAAAAAAAGTTTTAAAAAATTGGCAGGAAATTAAATGATCTAATTGGAATGATATCTACAAATTACGAACAGATATGCTTTTTAAGTGTGAAAAACATCGACAAAATTTATACATAATCGGGAATATGTCATTCTTAAAATACTCTTCGTCTCACACCGTAACTATATAATACTTTAGCTATTTGACCAACGATGTATAAAAAAAGACAACGAATTTAATTTCATCTTTCCCTATTTTTTAATGTAATTATAAGTCTGTTTCAACTGGCAAGAATACCACTAAAGCGGACAAGCAGTTTCTTTAAATTGCTGTCATTGAATATCTAGAGAGAAAATAAATTCCGAAATTGATTTGAAACTTTGATACTCTATAGTTTTCCTGGAAAATATTCACATCCCTCGGTATTAGTATACTTCCAGTGGCGAATATATATTACATGCATTTCGGAACAATTGTGACGAAGACGAATTTCTTCCTTTTTTTCGAGAACAATCTAATTGATATATAAATGTTCTTAACTTCGATGAGCCAGAAAAGTTATATATCGACCTGTATTTAAATCTCTTCTTCTTCTTCTTCTTTCTTCGTTTGGTATACAATAGTCTATCGACATTTGATGATTACTTACTGTTGGCATACGTGGACTTGTCATTTTACAGAACTTTTACCCCAATTTACGCAAAATGTATGTTTCTTTCTTATGTTCTATGTATAAATGAATATATTTTCTTCTTCTTCTTCTTCTTCTTCTTCGTTTGGTATACAATAGTCTATCGACATTTGATGATTACTTACTGTTGGCATACGTGGACTTGTCATTTTACAGAACTTTTACCCCAATTTACGCAAAATGTATGTTTCTTTCTTATGTTCTATGTATAAATGAATATATTTTAATTTGAGCTATAGTTCCGTTACTTATTATCCAGGCGTATATACGAATGGTCGACAAGTGCGTACCTTTTTTAAATCAATATTTCTGGTATGTTCCAAACTGTCCTTCACCATTGACAAACGAGTATATATTACATTTTACCAAATTTACCCTTGGAAAAAATTCGTATATAGATTTTTATTTCATCAGATCTGGGTTTTTTTTGTGTATTATTTATATTTTTATAAATAATTTTCTTTTAACCAGAAATGTTATTCGTAAACAAGCGTATATGTTTAGTAATGACTATATATTATATCACTTTCGGACACGCAAGAAAGAGATGTATATTATACACCTAATAGTTCAAAATGGAAAGTTATAAGTTATCGGCCGTGTACACTTATCAGTACACTAAGAAGTGAAACGATGCATGAATTTGCAAACTCGACAGGAAATCGCTTGAATACCTGGACGTGTCACCTCGCACCCCCTACAATACCTTTGGGAGTTATACCTTTAGCCATGCGGGTGATCAGTGGAGCGAAGATCCTAATTTATTTGAATAAAGTTTATTACATAAAAGAATTATGAACTATCTAGATTACCGAAAACAATTCAAGTTTCACGGAAGACTTATTTATGATTTGAAATTTTGACTTTTTCACTAATTCCTATATTATCAGTCTAAAAATAACAGATCATGGTTATTAAAAAAAAAAAAAAAATTTCCGTATCAAGTTTACTAGTATAAAACAACCGTACGATTGACGAGATATCGACACGCAATTACGACTACATCGGGTTACTGTAGTTCTGGTCCTTAGACATATCGTGCCTGCAAATCGGACAAGGTAACAAAATGGCCGACCGTTGAGAATTGATACTCTAAATTTAAAATCGATGGTGATCTCTTATCTAGCAGAATAAAACTTTAATATCTATAAATTTGAGCATTTTTATACAGAATAAACATAATATCAATTTTTGATTTTTTTGCGAAGTTTCCCTTTAAGGGAGAACCGCAAATCCAAATTCTAATTCAACGAAAATACATCCAACCATGTAAGATATAGTTTTGGAATTACAGACTGGTAATACAGAATCATAATTATGACTCACAGAAATATAATTTGAATTTGAAGTCATTGATTTATAAGAAAATGTTTTGACAGATACAAATCGTGATCACGAGTTGTATAATTTGTAACATATAATTGTTATTCGTTATCACATATTTTATTCGTGATGACAAAAAACAAAAAATTCTCTGAAACTGATATTATCAAGATGCTTCATTTCTTGATTGACAACATATTTGTTACGTTCGGAGGATTATTATGAGGCTGACTTCATGCAGGAACTTCTTAGGAAGAAAGATAAGAAGCTAGCGATATCCTTTAAATCTACTTTCCGCTATATAGAAGATGTTCTTTCACTAAATAATTCATAATTTGGTGACTATGTGGAACGCATCTATCCCATCGAACTATAGATAAAGGATACTACAGATACAGTTAAGTCGGCCTCATATCTTGACTTACATCTAGAAATTGACAATGAGGGTCGGTTGAAAACAAAACTTTACGACAAAAGAGATGATTCAAGCTTTCAAATTGTGAACTTTCCATTTCTAAGTAGCAACATTCCAGTAGCACCTGCATACGGGGTATATATCTCCAAATTTATACGATATTCCCGTGCTTGCATTTCCTATCATGATTTTCTTGATAGAGGGTTGCTGCTCACAAGAAAGCTATCAAACCAAGAGTTCCAAATGATGAAGTTGAAATCATCCCTTCGTAAATTTTACAGACGCCATCACGAGTTGGTTGACCGTTATGGAATAACCGTTTCACAAATGATATCGGATATGTTCCTTACGTCGTAACTACAATCCCCTTCCCTTTCATGAATGTGACCTACCGAATTAGACTATTTACCGGATTTATCACATAAGCTACACGACGGGTGCCACATGTGGAGCAGGATCTGCCTTTTGGTGGGATTTGTGTTGTTTATTCTTTAGTTTTCTATGTTGTGTCATGTGTACTATTGTTTTTCTGTTTGTCTTATTCATTTTAAGCAATGGAGTTTTATTTTCGATTTATGAGTTTGACTGTCCCTTTGGTATCTTTCGTCCCTCTTTTTCACCAGCCCTGTATACATACAGGTTATACGATGCCCGTTGAAACTGTAAGACATCAGATCATATAGCACGAAACGTAATACGATGTCCGTTGAAACTGTTAGACATCAAATCATATAGCACGAAACGTAGCACGATGTCCGTTGAAACTGTTAGACATCAGATCATATAGCACGAAACGTAGCACAATATATAGATAAAGAGATCACAGATAACCTTTGGTTAAAATGGCTGTGTTTACACAGCAAAATTCAGTTAAGTAATTAAATTTCTGAAACATAAAAAGCCGTAACATTCACGTTTCTTGGGCATGCTATGCTTTCAAATGAGTCCAGATGCAGAGGTTTGTCTGCACTCCGAGTAAATTTAGTGGTGTAATCAAAGCTATTAAAGCCAAAGTATATATCGGTTTTTAAATATTATTATTACAATATTTAACCATTAAGTTATCTAGTTCTTGTTTGCGACGTCACTGATATTCAATTATTCAAACTGGTCTTGTTAATAGATTTGTTGTAACTATTGACTAGTTGGGAAGTAACACAATGGCCATGTGTATATGGTCAAAGTTCAAAGTTCAAAGTTCTTTATATTCCAAATAAGAACCCTTGACGGGTCATACTGACAAAATTACACAATACATTCTCATTCATAACACATAAACATATAAATAAAGATAAAATTAAAATCATAGTTTACATAAAGAGGATGAGATAATATTAAAGAATATATATAATCATATAAAATATCAACACATCAAACAATTGTTATTTTTATTATTTATAAGTTATTTTAGTTTCATTTCTTTGATTTTACTGCCATGTCAGAGTGCCACTTAAAATAATTAGGATAAAAAGAAAAGTTCGTTCACGCATCCGAAGATCTATTGATTGAGTGTATTGATAACATACTTTTATTGTGCCATTAAATTAAGATTATTTAGAACGAGATTTTGTTTCATGACGATGGGATGTCAAATATAAAAACCGATGCCTGTCTCTTATTTAGATGTTTTGAACGCATTCGACCTGCTTTCCGAATGTAAATGAAGGACATCTGAATAAAATAACAGATTTAAATGCAAAAACTAAGAAACTGCTTTCAACTATGTAATACAGACTGTTATCTTAATAAGTTTTCATATATCAAATTTATAGATGCAATCATGTGTTAGAAAGTTGGTATATATTTGAAATTCAAACGTTTGGGATTTGTTAAAACTGAGAAAAAGTGGATACCTGCATATATTACTGGTGAGGTAATTATTTTTTACTTGGACACGCAGTCTTAAGGATATTTGATTGCTGCAATATTTTTAAATACATCATTCATAAATGAAGACTGTTTTAAAAACAATACAACGACACATAAGTATGAAAATTTTAAAGGTCTGTGTTTTTGTTGTTGAAAACAATGCATCTAAAAATTAAGAGATTTTTGGTGAGAAAAAAAAATCATTTGAATTGTTCATTTGAAATGTATGGAAAAAAAATAAAGATAGATTGGATGGAAAAAAACATCTTTAGCATCATAAGAACTTAAACATTTTATGTATCATAAATTTATGTCAGATTTACTTTCTTTAATTTTTGACAAATATAGGAATTGAAGGCATACCGCAGGGAAAATATGAAATATGGAAAATGTTTATGATTTTTTTTTTTTTCAGTGGTATGTTACCATGGTTACACACATATTTTTTAAAAAGTTAAACAATCATATTTTAATTTTCAGATTTTATGCCGAGGGAAAGAACATCAACAACAATGATATCATTAAGTTGTATTTGTATCATGTTGTAAAAAGTACTTCTCAGAATAAATGGTAAGTGTGTAAAGTTACAAGTCCTGTGGTACTTTGTTCAACCATGCCTTGTGCAATATTTCAGCAGGGCAGTGGTAGAACAAGTGCAATAGTGATACAATATTCAGGAGGTAGACGAAGGTTAAAGGAGCAATTCCCCAAAAAAATACTGGCACTATTTTTTCAACTTTTTAGATAAATACATTTTAAGGTTGTAAGCGACGTCTGCTAACACATATAAAAATAAAATATGAAAATGGTGTATAATTGCCAATGAGACAACTCTCCACCAGGGACGAAATGACATAGAAGTAAACAGCTATAGGTCACCGTACAATCTTAAACTATGAGCTAAACCCATACCACATAGTCAGCTAAAAAAAGCCCTGAAATGACAAAATTAAAACAATTCAAAGGAGAACAATAACGTCCTGATTTATTTACAAAACAATTAACGAAAAACAAAAACATGATATACACTAACAAATGACATCCATAGACTGCTGAAACAGGCACACAAAGTATGTGGAGGAATTAAAAATGTGTGTTGGGGCCAAACTCTCCCCCTAACTTTTTGCTGTGTTGTGACAGTACAACTTGAGAATAAACAACAAAAAAACAGTTGAAACGGGCTAAACTTATCAGATCGATACGAAACAGAAAAAAAACAATACAAAAAGACACTGAGTACAGTTCTGAGAGTTCTCGAAGCTACTGACATCTATTTCACAGCCATTAACAACTTATAACATATCTTTCATCAATACTAAAAGCATAGATGAAACTGCCGTTTACAAAATCTAATTTAAGAAATATATCTCACTTTACAACGGTCTGCCCCACTAAAAGTAAGAAAAACTTAAAAATGCACTAATTGAGGTTTGAAAAACAGCACTCTAAACACATGAAACAACTAATTAGTAAGTTGTTACCAGATACAATTATTGAATATCAGAACAATTTGCGCGCAATAAACCAGAACAATGCAGAATGATATCTATAAGAATAATTAAACCATTGACTATCGTGTAACATATTCTTGACATGCCCTAACATGCTGCTTATTATTTTTTTATGTCCGAATGTCAGTAGTACTAGATAGATATAGGAAGATGTGGTATGAGTGCCAAATGAGACAACTCTCCATCCAAGTCACAATGTATAAAAGTAAACCATTACAGGTCAAGGTACGGTCTTTAACACGGAGCCTTGGCTCACACCGAACAGCACGCTATAAACGGCCCCAAAAAGAACTAGTGTAAAACCATTCAAACGGAAAAACCAACGGTCTAATCTATATATAAAAAAGACGAGAAACGAGAAACACTTATGAACCGCATAAACATTATAAACTACAACTACTGACTCAGATCCTGACTTAGGACAGGTGCAAACAATTGCAGCGGGATTAAACGTTTTAATGGTACAAAACCTTCCCCCTCAATCAATAGTGTAACATAACAACACAGAAAGACACACTATAAAATATCAATTGGAACTATAGCTAGCATGTTTGTGAATAGTGGTAGATGAAGTTGTATGCAATCTTTTCAATTTGATTGTGCATAGTGGTTTTAAAACAATGACATTAAATTGAATTAAAGTCTCGATGTTTAGCAGTTATTTCTAACATGTTCCAAGGTATCAATTGTAGGATATCATAAAACGTGGGTCAACAGTTTTTTTAATCGATGCGTTTATGTATTGTGAAATTAAACAATATTGTTTCATATTAATCAGTTATGACTTTTCAAATATTTGGCTTTGAGCGTTCCTGATGAAGGTGAATCCAGAATAGCGCTTCGGACGCTGAAATTAGTAAACGTGTTGTTTTCAACTTATTTTCGACATGTTCGACTCTGTAAAATACACTTTCACACAACCTTATCACACACAAGTCCTCTTATATAACCAAATCGTCCTTTGAAAAATATAGTTGTAAATTAAGTTTTGCTGCAAAACATATAAAGCCTCTTTCTGTAATGAAATTGAGTAAAATGCTAGATAGGTTCAGATGTATTGAGTCTGTGATATAAAGGTTAAAGCTTTAAATATTTTCTTGACAATATCTATGCACGTTTTGTCGATAGAATATATCGACAGGTTGTAGGCATCATTGTGAAAAATATTGCGCCCCTTTATAGCAGAGTTGTTCCCTTATTGTTATGAATCACAGTTTAAAGTCAAAAGCAGTCAAGATTCGTCGAAATTACATTTGATTGATAAGTTTAAAATCACTCACCGTTACCTGTATGATATTTAAGCTTTGAACAATCGAGAATTTTCCCATTTCACTGCGAAAATTTACCCATTGTGAAAAACTTTAAATATATCTAATTTAGACAGCAATAATTTCCATTTCCAATATTTGGGTGATTTTAAAGATTTCTTACTCGAACCCATACACAAAACTTTACGACAAAAAGAGACGAATATTCGTTTTTTTTCCCTTTTGAGCGTTGGTGTTCTTTTTGCCCCTTCTTACACATGTTACAGAGTGCATATTTCACAAGTGTTTAGATATGCCTGTGTTTGAAGTTTGACTATCTGTAGGAAATGTAGAATTCTGATTAAAATGGGATGTTATATCCTATGAAATTGTTTCTAAAGCCTGTAAATTTAGATTAAAATCCATGTAATCTTGTAGATCCGTTGAATTACTTATTCTTAAAAGTTATCAACTGAAGATCGTATCAGTATTTAAATTGATTTTGTTTTTGATAAATAAAAACATAACTAAATATATGTTGCTATATTCGTACAGTTGTGAGTACTCATGATCTTTCACGCTGATGATACTGTTTAATTATTGTTTTTTCATTGCACATGGTCATGGGTTTCTCTGACAATTTATGATTTCCTCACACTAAATCAGTTGAATGAGTATTGGGTCGATTCTTAAGTATCGGAAAACATGTTTTTTTTAGAAGTTGTAATTGACATTGAACTCCTTTTCAGTAAATATGCGTTCTCTTATATCGTTGCTTTGTGTGAATTGTTTTTGTGTTAGTTGGTTTATATTTTACTTCGTACAGATTTTAATAAAATTCTTTTTTCAACTGAATTTTACAGTTTGATCTTTTATGTTGTGCTGTAACACCAATGTCCAAAGTTAGTGGATGGTTGTGTCAAAATGTAATCATATTCATTGATTTAACAGTTCTTTGAGGACAAGAGAACATTTAAATGATTTTTATCTTGTTTTGAAAAAAATGAACATTCATTGAAAATTTTACCAAGAATTACGTGATAGAGGGTTTAAAAAGAAGTTGAACAACAGGAGTTAAAGCCTTGGTTACCCGACTCTCAGTTGAAAGATTTAATCCTGGGTTATATTTAACCAAGAGATAAACAAACGGGTTCTGGAGGAAGTGCGATACCTTCCTGGTATTTACAAAAACTGTATGGGTTTCTTCATCGGTTGTGTTTCGTATGGTGTAAAATTGTCATGTGTATTTATTTATTTTTTATTTATTTTTGTATCAACAGAAAAAACATGAAAACACTATAAAAGACCTGTTTCCATCTCTAAATATAATAACAACATATTCTGGTTTCTTCTAGTTGTAGATAAGATACAACCAAATCATCCAAGTCTCCCGTAATAACATGCAATATAAATTGCTGATTAATTGTGTCACTTCAGAAATTTGGTATTTATGACAGATCTTTGATAGTCGGTGGTGAATGTTTTTACTACAATTGTTTTATGACGTTGGACGATTCATAGATTGACACATTCATAGACCCAGGTCTAAAACTGTTTAAGACCAAATGTTTACTTTGGTTGTCTTTTATTTTTGTGTCGTTGGGCAACTGTCGCATAAACCTATACAACACGTCTTCATTAATTTAAACTGATCTGTTATCAAATATTTGTCGCTGTCATAAATACCACGCACATTAAGATATTATTTTTTTTCTCATGAAGTTTTGGGAAATCTAATGGGCTTTTTAATGAAATTTAATTTGGAAATTAGTATGGCGTTCATTATTACTGAACTAGTATATAATTGTTTAGGGGCCAGCTGAAGGACGCCTCCGGGTGCGTGAATTTCTCGCTTCATTGAAAACCTGTTGGTGACCTTCTGCTGTTGTTTTTTTCTGTGGTCGGGTTGTTGTCTCTTTGACACATTCCCCATTTCCATTGTCAATTTCATTTGATACAATTTACGCAAAAGTTAGGTTTTAATTAACAAATACAATCATACATTCCTGGTTATTTTTCATTACAGATATTTCCAATCTCCTGCATCTTTTGTCATGAATTATTGTTAGTATCTTTTTGTAAAAAAAAGCTTCTTGGCTGGTAAGTCATTTTTTTTTATACTTGTCTCTTTTTTAAATTTGCGTTCATTTAAATTTGTTACACGCACATTGAAATCCCTTTTACGACGTCCCTCTACCAGCTATCGAAAATTATTCTTCTCATCTATCACGATTTTGTTGAGAATGTAAATATTTTTCAATACTGTACTATTTATATTTTTAAAAGTCAATTCTATAAAAAAAAAACTCTTTAATTGCTTTGAACTAGTTCCTTACCTACTTCCAAAGAACTAATCATAAATTTTTGAAATAAAACATGTGATAGTAGTGGAATTAACTTTTTTTGGAGTTTACGAATTCTTTGGATGTTTGAGATAAACTATGTGCTTTCGATGGTGCTTTTGATCGTCCTATTTATTCTGTTGACAGTTTTAACTTTTTAATTCTTTACACTACACATCAACACAATCATAACAAGCAAACGTTTTCCTAAAATTAAATTAAATATTTGTTTAAAAATTTGATTGCAAATATATTTGCTGCAACTCATTTAAAGCCTTCTTCTCAAATGAGAACGGTTAATATTCTAGATTTACTTTCTGGAGGTGTGTTGAGATGATTGAAGCTTGTCAATTTTCTCCTTGACAACATTTATGGACATACCGAGGTTGTAGGTATTCCAATGGGCATTAATATCGCCATTATAAGCACACTGGTTTTGGTACAGTTATAAATTACAGTTTATGGCCAAACTCTGTAAATATCGTCTAAATAATATTTGATTGATAAATTTAAGAAGAAAGGGACGATTTTTCGTTTCCTATTGGTAAGATTCTATTGTTTACGGTGATATTCCTTTTGCACCATATTCACGGTGATTTTATATTCCAACTTGTTCGTTATCCCCATGTCTGCAATGACGTTTTGGATTTTAATGAACGTTATTTATGTATCACTGTTTACTTATTAAGTCAGAGATTTCGTTGCCACAAATTACTAAAAACCTTTACTTAATTCTTCCTTGTTTACAAAGATTTTGTTTGGAAATTTGACTGTACCTGTAGAAAACTTTTTTCTAACGAAATAGGACATCATTATTTTACTGTGATGTTGTTTACCAAGACCGGATATTTAGATACGATCCGGGTAAATTTGATTTTTTTGCCATATATTCGGAATCCTCTGGTTTTATCCATGTAGTGGCATTAAAATATTTTCCTCACTAACCCCAACTTTTTCTTTCATAGTTTTATTACACATAGTTTTAAAAGCCATATTTGAAAATGCTATACAATCCTTGTTTTTTTCATATTTTTTGGAGAAAAAGGGTATATTTGTTTAGGGGCCAGCTGAGGGACGCCTCCGGGTGCGGGAATTTCTCGCTACATTGAAGACCTGTTGGTGACCTTCTGCTGTTGTTTTTTTCTATGGTCGGGTTGTTGTCTCTTTGACACATTCCCCATTTCCATTCTCAATTTTATGTCCATGTTAAATGTATGAAAAGTCTAGTAAGAATTATTTCCCGCTAAATTCTGAATGGCTTATTTCTCGAAAGCAAGCACATTGAACCTTATTTTGTTTCTGATTTTTTAGTTCCTTTATTTATATACCATCAGTTTATATCAGTCTTTTTAAAAGCTTGTCACTTTGAAACAGAGTAGCGAACATCCTTAATCCATCGGGGGTTGGATGTGTCCTGATTGATACTTTAGTCTTAGATACATTATCTTTTATCCTCTCTTATTTGCTTGAACTAGCTGTCAGTAACTGCATTTTTTGTGGGATTTTTAAGTACCCTGTCACGTCCGGTCTGTGTTTTCGCTAGATGTTTCTGCTGATTTTTATAGTTTGTTTTTATTTTGTACTGTTACATCACTGTCCCATCAAACTAGTTTAACCCCGCCACATTCTATATGTGCCTGTCCTATGTCAGGAGAATGTTATTGAGTTGTCGTTTTTTGCTGTTTTTCGTTAATTGTTTTGCAAAATTTGTTCCTGTGTTGTGCCGTTACAACATTGAGCCAACTTAGAGTGACGATTGGCGCTTTCAAATATGTTTCACTCCACCCTATTTTGTATGTCCCTGTCAAATTGGGTGGATGTAATTAAGTGGCTGTCGTTTGTTGCTGTATACATGAATTATATTTGTTCTTTTGTCCTTTTGTTTTGTTATCAATAAGGTTGTTAGTTTTCTCGTTCGAATTGTTTTACATTTGTCATTTCGGGGCCTTTTATGCGATGTGGTTTTTGTTCATTGTTCTAAGCCGTACGGTTACCTATAGTTTTTAACTTATATTTCATTGTGTTACTGGTGGAGAGTTGTATCACCGGCAATCATACCACAACTTCCTATGTTTATATTAAACAAACTTATGGTAAAATAAAACTTCGTATCGAGTAAATAACGAAGAACTTAAATCTTCTTAATATGGTAATATTCAAACTCAATAAAAAAAATACAAACGACATGATCCTGTAGCTTGAATTTTACCTAGGGGCAGATAACTATCACGACCATGAGTATTTAAACGTTTTACAATATTGCACTTCACAACTGTTATTCGTCTCTTCTATGGAAAAGATGTATTACGCAATAGTTTAATAAAGCTTCATAACGGGTAAATAATAAAGCATTTATTTATCCACAATAAATCAACGTGAATCACGATAAAATTATAACATATTTCTAATACTTGAATTTGGAGTTTGCTGTTGTTAAAGGAGTTAAGCGTTACATTACATATATTTTATATAACTTTACTCAATGAAATCAATGCTGGTAAGCGTATGCTTAGCTTGGACAGATCAAACGTGGCCGCCACTAGGTAGAGACATTTTTCTTCCAAGTAATTTCACTGTATGGAATTTGATTGGATCGATCCGATATTTCCCCGTCTTTGTAGAGCTTATTTTCATCAAATAAGTTCACTGTATGGAATTCACACTGATATGCATATGTAAAGATCGGTCTAACATGTCCGCCACTAGGGGGAGACTTTTTTCCTCACGTAAGTTCACTGTATCGAATCCACACCGGTATGCGTATGTTTAGATCGGTACAACATGTTCAACCCTAAGTAGAGACCTTTTTTCCTCACGTAAGTTCAATGTATAGAATCTGTTTGGATCGATCCGACACGTCCGCGCCTAGGTAGAAACTCTTTTCATCAAAATAAGTTCACTCTATGGAATCCACACCTGTATGCGTATGTTTAGATGGGTTCAGCCTGTACGCCTCTAGGTTAACACAGTTTTAGCACGTTTATCCAATATGTTTAACCCAAACTGGTATGCATATATTTAGATCGGTCCAACATATCCGCCCCTGGGTAAAAACCTTTCATCACGTATGTTCACTGTATGAATTTTTCACTGGTGCGCGCCATGGCAAATATTTTACGATGTTGATGTTGGATCGACCCAACACTTCCGAGCAAAGGTTTGCATGTCTGATTGATCAAACATACTCCGACATACCGAGATATACTCCATAATTGTTGTTAATCTGGATAAAAATGCAAATTAGCAATGATTTGTATTTAATGTGGTATTTGTTCATATATAGACTCATTCAAGCTGAAACAAACATGTAAACTTGCCCTTGTGAAATTTTAGGACGACCTCTCGTCAGAAGAATAATTTTGCGACTAGAAATTAAGGAATTATGTGTTAACATTGCAAATTTCATATGACAATAAGGAATAGTTTTACTTGCAAACAGGATACCCCAAAAATATATATATCATGATTTTTAAATACTCTAATGTGTAACTGTTCATATCTAAAATTAAAGTGTTGAAGATCTGATATTGTAGGTTTGCCATAAGAATTTACAGTTACACATCCAGACAAAAAATTGATATCGACAGAAGGAGTATCACTTTCACAGGTCAATTTCTTACAGTTTGAGGCTAGAGGTTACAGAGATGTGACCTTGACATTTCATGACGCGCAGTTCGTAGTTGTTATTGGAGGATGGAGTAATACAATATCAGCTCTGTACATAGAAGAGCATAGATACTTATATCATGGAACACTACTCAATTCCGAGTATAAACCGTATTGGATATCTTGGAATTCTTTTCAGGTGTACGTGGGTCTGGGAAGTTTACAGGGTAGTTGGGTAATTTTGTATGGACAGCTACAATGTCCGATTAAAGTGATCGATGCTACCTTTGCTTCAAATTTCGGAGAGACTTTAGATTACAGGATAAATTAGGCAGGTTAGTTCTCTTTTGTTAAATTGTTAAAATTATTTAGATTCAACTTAAAAATTGTATCTGCCAAGAAAAAAATAATTGAAAGTTAACAAATCAATGCCATATAAACAATTTGATTCCTAAAATGATTCACAACTACTTAAAAAACAACTATAATAACTATCATATTGATATCTTGAATTACTTTAATTTTAAATTTCTTCAAAATATATATGTAGGACTCAAATCTATGGCGGGTTCCAAATCTATGGCAGATTCCTAATCTATGGCCAATGTGACGTTACAAACGCCAAACAACTCAAATCTATGGCAGATTTTTGTTTTCTCCAAATCTATGGCAGATCTAACATATAACGTCACTATTCAATAACGCCATATTGCATCGTCGCCACTGCAAACGATGGCGGAGCCGCGGAACCCATAGATTTGAACACCATTCTAGATGACAACAATTTGACGATGGTTTACATAAAGATGTGACCCATTATCCAGAAAAGGAAAACAATGTGCTGTACCGGTCGAAGTCCGCGATGAACAAGGACACCGCTTTTTTCAGTAACGGATATTTCAGAAAAGGATTTATTATAGTAAACATTTTACTGTCTACGGTTGGCAAAGCTAATAAAGTCAAAACATGAAATTAACGGATACCAATTTTATTTAGATCGTCATAAAATAAAAAAGATGCCATAACGATGAACTGTTCCTTTTTATTTATTCCCCTTTTTTACACCTTCTTGTTTGTTTGGGGACTTAACGTTAATTACTAGTTGGTTAAATAAATGCACAGATTAGAAAATGTTTATTTTTACGAGGCACATCATTTCAATCTTAAAGTCTGTATTTATGTCATGAATTCATCATTTACCTTTTCTTTTTTTTTTGCCGCCACGATTTTGTTGACCAGTATTTACTGGTTATTTCGCAAATGTTTATATACATGCTTCCGTTGTCGTGCATGTTCACTTGTTGAAATAATGCAAGTTAATGGTCGTATGTGTACTGCATTATTTTCCATTTGCAATTTATTTTCCATAGACTTAGAGACAATAAAAATCCGCCAAAGATAAGGATATTACAAAATTTGCCATAGATTAGGATTCAAAAAAATCTGCCATAGATTTGGAATGGCATGACGTCACATTTGCCATAGATTAGGAATCCGCCATAGATTTGGAACCCACCATAGATTTGAGTCCTACATATATACTCTAAAATATTTATTGTTTACTTTTGTTAATGTCGAATATTTTTCATTTGAACATATTTCTCGATATTGCATGCCTAACTTTACTTTTTTTTGGGAAAAGCAGGAAAGTTAATCACAAAAATACTGAACTCCGAGAAAAATTCAAAATGGAGAGTCCCTAACAAAAAAGCAAAATCAAAAGCTCAAACACATCACACGAATGATTAACAACTGTCACATTCCTGACTTGGTAAAGGCATTTTCGTAATATGTAAAAAAAATGGTGGATTGCACCTGGTTTTATAGCTAGCTAAACCTCTTAATTGTATGACAGTTGCATCAACTTCCATCATATTGAAAACGATGCGTGACCAAACAAACAGACATAATCGGTAAAAGTGTCAAAAATAGGGGTACAATAGCAACACGAACCCTACTAAAAACTGGGAGTGATCTTGCTCCCACGCGGCACCCGTCGTGTTGGTTATCAATTCACAAAAAAAAACATGCATAGGAAAACCTAAAAGCAAATAAATAGCGCTTTGACAAATAAATGGTAGCCATCTCAAAGTTATATCGAGACCTTCATCAAAAGGCAAATCTCTACCTCACTGCAAGTTTAAAATAATCCACTTTTTGGTTACAGATATGATTCGTGTTAACGGCAGGTTTTGTGGACAAGATAAAAGAGGGACGAAAGACACCAAAGGGACAGTCAAACTCGTAAATCTAAAACAAACTGACAACGCCATGGCTAAAAATGAAAAAGACAAACAGAAAAACAATAGTACACATGACACAACATGGAAAACTAAAGAATAAACAACACGAACCCCACCAAAAACTAGGGGTGATCTCAGGTGCTCCGGAAGGGTAAGCAGATCCTGCTCCACATGCGGCACCCGTCGTGTTGCTTATGTGATTACAAATCCGGTAAATAGTCTAATTCGGTAGGTCAAATTCATGAAAGGGAAGGGGATTGTAGTTACGACGTAAGGAACATATCCGATATCATTTGTGAAACTCTTATTCCATAACGGTCAACCAACTCGTGATGGCGTCCGTAAAATTTACGAAGGGATGATTTCAACTTCACCATTTGGAACTCTTGGTTTAATAGCTTCCTTGTGAGCAGTAACCCTCTATCAAGAAAATCATGATAGGAAATGCAAGCACGGGAATATCGTATCAATTGGGAGATATATACCCCGTATGCAGGTGCTGCTGGAATGTTGCTACTTAGAAATGGAAAGTTCACAATTGGAAAGCTGAAATCATCTCTTTTGTCGTAAAATTTTGTCTTCAACCGACCCTCTTTGTCAATTTCTAGATGTAAGTCAAGATATCATGCAACATCGTAAGCATTATATTATTGGTTGAGAGTAGGAGCAGGATAGAATGTACTATCGTTTGTAAGATAACATCAGGATGTACCTTTTTTGTATTCAACATTAATTTACATCAATGCAAAATATTTGAAAATGGCGTCGGGTCAAATATTGTAGTCTCAGAAAAGGTATATTTGGAATGTTAATCTACGATGTGATGATTCGAACATGTGCTATCATTTGTAAGATAACATCAGTACGTACATTTGTTGTCTTCAACATTAATTTACATCAATGCAATATATTTGAAAATGGCGTAGGGTCAAATATTGTAGTTTCAAAAAAGTTATATTGGGAATGTTAATCTACGATCTAATGATTTGAACAAACAAAATAACAACGCCACATTATTTATATATGTGCCTGTCCCAAGTCAAGAGCCTGTTATTCAGTGGTTGTTGTTTGTTTTTGTGTTACATATTTGTTTTTCGTTCATTTTTTTTAATTAAATGAGTCCGTTTGTTTTCACGTTTGAATTGTTTTACATTGTCATATCGGGGCCTTTTATAGCTGACTTTGCGGTATGGGCCTTGCTAATTGTTGAAGGTCGTACGGTGACCTATAGTTGTCAATGTCTGTTTCATTTTGGTCTCTTGTGGACAGTTGTCTCATTGGCAATCATACCACATCTTCTTTTTTATATACACCTTTTGTATGTGTTGTTATTTTTTTTGGTGTTGTTTTATGTTGGATGATGGAACACTAAATACAATGATAAATTGGTTTATTTCACAAAGTGCAGATATAATATGTATTTTATTTATATTAAAAATGGCAATGATATACAAATTTAGATGCTTCATACTTTGTATATGGATGCCTCATGTTACAATTTGTATTATTGTACTTGAGTAGAGTGATTCATTAGTATGTTAGTATTAATTTTAATGTTATGTTTCAATGTTTGGTTTGTCATATCGGGGTAATTGTGTTGATTGCAGACTTTTTGAAGAGTATGTAAAATTTCCCAATTTTTCTTAGCATATTTTGGAGACATTTTTTCACTGTTAAAGATCTATACTCAAGATATAATAATTTTTTGGTGTCTTTTTTGCGTTGTTTTAAAAGTTTTCATTCTTCGTTGATATGTAATGAGACAATGTGTTTTGTAAAAAATCCAGAACACTAAAGCTGCTCCGAAATGCGCGTCTCTTGGAAATACAAAAAAATAATCCTGATATCTATGATGATGTTATTTGGAAGATGTGATAAAACTTATGTTTTGTTTCATTATTGTGTATTTGAATAAAATATTTCATTTGCGATTTATTAGTGTGAATGTCCCTTTGATATCTTTTACCCCTCTTTGATCAGAGATATCGTGTACAAAATAAAATAACAAAAGTGCTGAAATCAAAGGAAAATACAAAACAGAAACTCCTATAAAAATGCCAAAATCAAACGAATTAAAACAACTGTCATATTCCTGACTTGGTACAGGCATTTCCCTATGTAGAAATGGTGGATAAAACTTGATTTATAGCTAGATTTCCTATTAAAATTAATTGCCTGCAAGAAATTAATTGCTTAGATATCAAATTTAATTAAGAATGGTATGTTATATTAAAAGCAAGAACTATAATTACTATATACAAATAAAATTAGGAATGGCAACGAGGAATTCGTCAAAGTTTTCACCGGAACAAAGGGCAAAATACAGCCTATGGCAACAAATGGCTCTTTAACACATGGAGAAAATACCCGCACCCGGAGTAGGGATTCAGCTGACCCCTCACAAAATGAATATGAGTTCAGCGATAATGGACGTCACAGTAAACTCCGAAACATATAAATGAACAAAAAAAAAACAGAAAAAAAAACAATAAGCCAAAGGTTCCTGTCTAAGAACAGACACAGTGTTAAACATGTCCGAGTCCAAATTTTGAACTTTAGCGTCCATTCACAGCAATTGGCACAGTAAAACCCAGTTTAAATTAAAAAAAGCTGAGTCCTAACTTTGAACTCTATGAACTGAAGCGTCCAGTAAGTAAAAGTCTTGTGGTCCAGTGCTTTTTGACTTTTGCCTTTAAGTGCCCTGAGTTGATCTGGACCTAGAAATACTGGTCATTTGTCCACTTTGTTAGCTATGTCAGTGCTCTTACCAGATTTATATTACAATTATATCAGCAAATCAAAATTGCTTGACGATCAAGTATTTTTCAAAGAGTTAAGTCTCTTGAAAACATTAATTATATGGAAAATAACAGTATAAGTGACATCACGTGTACAATGAGTCTGAATGTCCCTTTGCTATCTTTCGCCCGTCTTGGACTAGTTAGAAATTTAGGTACGTCATTATTGTTCAAAGAGTAACGCCCCTTGAAAGTATCAATTTAGAGAAAATTGCATTGTAAACGCCTTCTCATGTGAAATTTCTGTAATATATTTTGATAAAATTTATTTCAAAGGCTTATATCAGCAATGTCTTGGACATATTCGAATATAAGGGTCGATCAAGGATTTTCAAAAAGTTACGTCATTTTGAAATATTAATCATAAGCTTTTTGTAATTATTATCTGACGTGTACATTTCTCGTTTGATATAATTATGAAAGAAAATGGATGCCAATTTCCTTTCTTTATAATTGAAAGTATGAATTGCTAGAGAAGAATCCGTATAAATATATTACACAGCGGGATTTCCTTGAAACCTGATTTCCAGATGCTCACAATTGTTGTTATGTTAAAATAAAGGTATTGGATAGAGGATGTGGATCCGTCAATACTTGAACGAAGAGGACTCACAGTTTTGTTTTACTAAACCAATTGACGTCATTCTACTCTATAGATTATATACTATAACTCATCATTGTCAGTTTGATGTCACCTTCATCCTATCTTTGATCAGTGTGTCGTTGAGCGAAGAACATTTTGTCTTGTCCTTTGTCGCCTCGGAAAATCCTAGTACTTTGTTTTACAGAAGAACCACATTGAAGTACAGTTTATCAAAATTCTGGACTTTTTTAACGACACCATTAAAACATAACTGTACCATTTATGCTCCATATGAATATTAGGGTGCCTTTTTTGTAATAGAGTAATTGCTCATTAAACAAACATCTCCTCAAATTGTCGTCTTGAGTTTTATAGTAGGAGGTAGCAATACACAATTAGGAAAAAAACTTAAAATTTACACATACCTTTTAAACAGCCTTTTGACCTTGCTTTTTGTTTTAACAAATAATACTCGTGTTATATATGTGCATATGTATTGAAACAGTATCTTTCATCCCCATGGCCAAAATGCGAAAATAAAAACCTAAACTGTGTGTTTCTACCTTTAGTTAGTTTTCTATTTTGTATTTTGTAATTTTGGTAATCTTTTTGACGATTTTTCTTTTTTTTCCCATGGAGTTGCCATTATTTGTTCGACGAATGAGTTTTGAAATTCCCCTAAGTATCTCTCCAGCTTCTATATTTTATACATTTATATGCTTTGTAAAAAAATATGAATATGTCTCGTTAATCATTTCAGTGGTGCATTATCAAAATTAGCTGTTTCAAATTGTCAAGAACAAATCAACGTAAGGTCCTGTCTGTATTGTATGCCTTCAATTTTGTTCTTCGTTGCTTTATTTTGATTTTTACACTGGCTGGACGTGAGGGCATTCAAGTGTATTGTTGCCACAGACGTTTCCACCCACGTGACTCTTTTTTTTTAACCGTTAACCGAACACAAAATAACATTCCTTATCGCGTGTTATATATATCAAATTCATCAATAAATATTTATGAAAATAATTTTTAAGAACATAGATGAATAATATGAATATGTTTTGTCGTGAGAAATATATATATCCATAACAATCAAGAATACTGAAAAATTGTGTTCACATGCGGAAGAATATCTCAAGTACGTTTTACGGGAAAATATGGATGCCTACTCAAATCCAATCTATAAGAAAAATCAACATATTTCAGACGAGTGCCCACCATACATGCACTTGCACTATTATTTAGAATAGAATGAAATACAACTGTAACAATGTATATTAAAAATATTAATATAATACTTGTTTATAACAACAAACCGAAGTGAAATGATCTGTTTCACTGCAATATAAAAGTTATTACGCTCAGTTAGAATTCCCTATCATTTATTCATCATCCCGTGATGCACAAACTTGCCTTAGAAAATATATATCTATGTACCTTAACCTCACTTTCAGGTATAGAGATGTGATATCTTTTTTCTGAGACAAGTGTTTGTGACCATCCACAAGAAGTTGCAGTGATCCGATGTTCAGTACTTCAGTACTTTGAATATGTATGACGCACAACAATACATAAACAATGTTTTCTCCATTCTACTTTTCATATTTAAAGTCTGCAATTGTAATCTTTGAAATTATACACGTATTAATTGTTGAATTCTATGAATATTCAATACAGTTAAAACTAATATTTGCAATTACTCTCACTAAATAATGCCAGGTTCATCATTTTATATCAGGAAAGTATCAATTTCCGCGTCTGAAAGCGCACCACTTTGAATGTGGTAAAAAGCAAAATTGTAATGCGTCAGTTTTCGTTTGTAGCCCGGATTTATATTCTCTCAATTGATTTATGACTTTTTAATAGCTGTATAATAGTATACTGTTGCCATCATTTTGGGCTTGACTTAAATAAATTAAAACCCATTAGTTAATATTCAAACGATTAATTTCAACGATTGCGACGCAATATACTCATTTAGATACCATACGCACGACAAACAAAAAATTGTATATTCAATTTGAGAATTTTTTAAAAAGGTTGCAATTTGCAGTTAGTGTCTTGAATTGAATGTTTTGACAGCAGGTTTGTATAAAATAAATAAACATCATATCTTGGTTAAAGAATACACAAATTGAGGTGGACGCCATTTCTATAAGATAACGGTAAAATACCAAAATCGGAAAACTTTATTTGAGTCGGTCTTATCTTTCTTTATACGCATAACCTTGTATTTCTCATTTTGATTATTTCATATGTTGTCATGCTGGAACTTTTAATGTTATAAATTAATGTATCGTCCTTCCCTACGAGATTATCAGCGACGTCAAAATGTGAGATGAGAAGTTATCATCGACGTCACAATGCGAGAGGAGACGTTATCAAGCTTGCTTTCGTCAAGCGGCGTAAAACTGTCTTAGGGAGATGGAAAAAGACCAGTAATAGAACGATGAACAGATAATCGGGTTTTCTTCGTATATATTTCGTAAAATATCAACCGCTCGACACAATGTGAAACTTTTTAGCTCGTTCGCTACACTCACTCGCCAACAAGGTTCACATTGTGCTCGCGGCTGATATTTTACGATATAGATGTAGAAAAACCCGATATTCTATACATACAATATGGTCTTTGATCGTTATTAAATAAGATTATGAATGGAAATGGGAAATGTGTCAAAAAGACAACAACCCGAACAAAGAGCATACAACAGCCGAAGGCCACCATAGGGTCTTCAACGCAGCGAAAAAATCCCGCACACAGAGGCGTGCGTCAGTTGGCCCCTACACAAAAATGTTTACTAGTTCAGTGATAATGGACGTCATACTAAACTTCGAAATATCTTAAAGAAACTAAAATTAAAAATCATACAAGACTAAAACAGGCTAGAGGCAACTGACTTGGGACAAGCGCATAAATGCGCCGGGCTTAAATATATTTTTTGAGATATCAACCCTCTTCCTATTATATATACCTCTAGCCAATGTAGAAAAACAAACACACAACAATACGCATAGTGAAATTCAGTTTAAAAGAAGTCCGAGTCCGATGTTAGAATAGGTAACAAAAGAAACTAATTTAAACAAAATGACAATGATACATAAATTAACAAAGGACTAATTTGTCACTGATAAACAACAACTGGTTTTAGAATAAGTGAGTTTATTTTCGATGCAAAGACCCTATATATAAGTGATCAATATTAAAGCCAAAATATGCAATCTTCAATGATCTGACAACAGTATCGTAAATATATCCCTTCTTGATAACTAGCAGTCACTAATACGACAGCTCCAGACCTCAATTAAACTGATTGCAAGATTATGTCTTAATCATATGAATATCAAGCACAAGCCCTCCCGTTTATACGGGTTTAGTATTATTCCATCATAAAATATATGAGAAGAACATAACCCGTATCATGCCAACAACTGGTTTTAGAATAAATGAGTTTATTTTCGATGCAAAGACCCTATATATAAGTGAATCAATATTAAAGCCAAAATATGCAATCTTCAATGATCTGACAACATTATCGTAAATATATCCCTTCTTGATAACTAGCAGTCATTGTTACGACAGCTCCAGACCTCAATTAAACTGATTGAAAGATTATGTCTTAATCATGTTAATCATATGAATATCAAGCACAAGCCCTCCCCTTTATACGGGTTTAGTATTATACCATCATAAAATGTATGAGAAGAACATAACCCGTATCATGCCAAAAACTGGTTAGAATAAATGAGTTTATTTTCGATGGAAAGACCCTATATAAGTGAATCAATATTGAAGCCAAAATATGCAATCTTCAATGATCTGACAACAGTATCGTAAATATATCCCTTCTTGATAAAATTGTTTAAAGGTTTTGTTAGCTTTTGAGGTGAATTCTGACATTTGTGTGCTTTGTTAAGAATATTTAATACCATAAAAAAATTGGATGAGAAATATACGTTATGGCGTGCCCTAGATATTTTAACATCCTTATCATTTAGATGACAGCTGTCAATTGCAATCACACTACAGCTCCATGCATATGTTTAACCATGTATATGGTATAACCTAAAATAATTTATAATTTTTTTAAACTCGTGGTTTCTTATATCGTCACTTGATTTTATTTCGATTTTTAGTATTTTCTCAATACAGCCGACAAAGAACGGTTAAGTTTAAATCAATTACTAGTATTAAAGTCATGGACATTTATCGTAAAAATTGTTAATAATAGATTCAGAATCTATTTTCCGGTATGTTCAACGGCTGATAACGTCATAATCAAACTAGGTTTCTTACGTCTATACTTTCGCGGACCATCGCACTTTAGCGTGTGGATGCATCGCACATTAGCGTATACAATTGCACTTTAGCGTCCCCATCGCACTTTAGAGTCCTACATATATGCACATACTTTTCCTACATATGCACATCGTTTACCTTATATGCACATACTTTTCTATATATGCACATATATGCGCATTTTTTTTATATATCTATTTGCACATATGCATATACTTTTTTTCTAGATATGAATAGACTTATTCTACATATGAACGTACAAATGTAGTTCTGCATGTGAATACTTTTCTCAGTATATATGAACACAGTTTTTCAACGTGAGAATTACAATTCATATTAATCTTATCTGTTGTAAACTGAACTAAGCCTAAAGCCTCGGTCACACCTTACCAGATAGCACGAACGGACTCCTAACGGATGAAAATAAAAGTTGTCCGTTGACAAAGTTGTTATCCGTTGGGAGTCCGTTGATGTACTGACCGAATAAAACGGACGTGTAACGGATGCATAACGGACACACAACGGATATGCAACGTACGAGAAAAGGAAACGTACCGGACAGAATGGATGTCAAACGTACATCCAACGGACGAGTATCGCATAAAACGGACACATAACGGAAGCGTACCGGATAAAACGGATGAACAAGATATACGGAAAAATCAAGGGCGACAATAATAATATATGTAAATCTCATAAATATTCAAAATGTTTCTGTGTAACTAGTTTTGGTTTAGTCTTCAAAATTCCGCCAAAGGGCAGTGTCTGATCTGAATACGAGCTGTTTGATTGTGAAAACGTGACTATACTCTAAGATCGAGTATGAATAATAAGAATTCATGAACCTTAAGAAATATGACATACCAATAATTGGCATTTCTGACGCGAAATTTTTAATGGCATTTATCCGTTTCAGATCCGTTCATCATCCGTTTTATCCGTTAAACGTCCGGTAGAAGTCCGTTTCTCATCCGTTCAACATCCGTTTTATCCGTTATACGTCCGGTAGAAGTCCGTTGGTGAATTTATTTTCAAGACCTCCAACGGATGTATAACGGACACGTAACGGATACAAAACGGAAACGAAACGGATGAGTACCGTACAAAACGGACGACTAACGGACGCTTAACGGACGTTCAACGGACATTTTATCCGTTGGACGTCCGTTTAAAGTTTTGAACATGCTCAAAATTTTCCACCGGACAGAACGGACGTTGAGAGATAAAACGTACGCTTAACGGACATGAACGGATTGAAAAAAAGGTTATCCGTTAGGCGTCCGTTCGAGCTATCCGGTAAGGTGTGACCGAGGGTTAACGGACATGAACGGATCGAAAAAAGTTATCCGTTAGGCGTCCGTTCGAGCTATCCGGTAAGGTGTGACCGAGGCTTAACGGACATGAACGGATTGAAAAAAAGTTATCCGTTATGTGTCCGTTCGTTCTATCCGGTAAGGTGTGACCGAGGCTTAAGGGTTCCAATATCATAAAAGGAATGTTTATTAAGAATTTCTTAATGATGTTTGGTGTTCAATTAAGCAACTGTTGGAATCATTTTTATATGAATGCAATATTATTTTGGTATGTATGATGGTATGGCGCTGTTGTCTTCATCTATAGTCACTTGGTTTTTATGTAAAAATGTTGAAGGAGTCGATTTGTTTGAATTAAATTTTAACACATGCCATTGGATTATTACCACTAACGGGTCAAAAGTCGAAAAATGCATTCTTATAAAACTTAATTTAAATTGCCATTTTCTTTACCAAGTTTAATGTGTTTTCAAAGTATTCAGTATAGTCTAAGATCTCAAAATGTGAATTGTTTTCTATTATTATGGTGTTAAAGTAAGGGCCAAAGACGGGGGATTTTTTTAATGCCATGCCGATAGGCGTATGGGGCATTATACAGGTATTTATGGAACGCCAACACTGTCTTGTTATGACCATTTTCATTATATGATGTGCATTTACCTTTATATGCTGTGCTTTTATCTTTATATGATGTGCACTTGTCATCATATGATGTGCAGGCACCTGTATATGATGTGCAAATATCCTTATATGATGTGCAAATAGCCTTATATGATGTGCAAATATCCTTATATGATGTGCAAATATCCTTATATGATGTGCATATATACTTAAATGATATGCAAATATACTTATATGATGTGCAAATATACTTATATGATGTGCAAACATTCTTATATGATGTGCAAATGTACTTATATTATGTTGAAAGATCCTTATATGCTGTGCACATATACTTATATGCTGTGCAAATATACTTATATGCTGTGCAAATATACTTATATGGTGTGTACATATCCTTATATTACGTGCAAACCTCTTTATAAGATGTGGTTGTGTCATTATATTATGTGCTTTTAATCTTATATTATGTGGTTAGGTTTACTTCATTATATGATGTCGAAACGTCATTATATGATGTGCTTTCATCGTTGTTATGGTCAATAAACGTGATTACGATTAGAATGATTACTGTCTACGTCATAACTGATTCCGATCTGCTTCTGTAAACTATTAACCCGGCTTAAATATGTGTCTATCGCTAGCGAAAGTGCAATTTATAGGGAAAATGAGACAAAGATATTTAACAAAATCAACGTTTCAAAAATTTCGGTTGAAGATTAAGATCAGTTTATATGTTGACAGTGTCGGAGCTAATTGAAGAAATTCCCGGCTGTGGAGAATATTACATACCTGTCAACTGACCCGTATTCTGCGGGTGTCACCCGAGCTTTTGACAATTCTGAGGAATCGCCCGGGACACCCGCCGGGTCATTGAAATAACCCGGGAGTTCCGGAAATGACCCGATTTCACCCGTATTTCTTTGCATTGAGATTGATTTCATAAGTTATATTTCTTTGAAATACCGGCAAATTTGTAAAATGGCGGTGGGCATGAATAAAGTTATCATTTGCTTATTTTTTTTAAAACATAAAAAGAAAGTACTTCTACCATACATAACTGTTTTATCCAAGTTTTCATTTAAAAATATAGTGGCAAATTTAGAAAATGTAAGTATTGTCGCCTATGGCGGAATAAATAGTACCGTTTTATAGCAATTTACTCCACTGGGACGACGGCACTGCTAGGGACGTTTCGTTCCCGAGGGTATCATCAGCCAAGTAGTCATCACTCCGGTGTTGAAATATGGATATCAATCATATGGTAACTTTTATAAATTTCCTGTCTACAAAACATTGAATTTTGCAAAACGTAAGATTTTTTTTTATCCCAGGAGTAGATTATAGGACAATATATTTATAATCCTGGTACTTTTGATAACTATTATCTTAGCCGTATTTGGCACAACTTGTGGGCATTTTTTTAGTCCTCACTGCTCTCCAACTATGTAATTTTTTGGGAGGTTTACCTATTTTGATCTGAGCGACACTGATAAGTCTTATGTAGACGAAACGCGAGTCTGGCTTATTAAAGTATAATCCTGGTACCTTTGATGGCTATTTATCTATATATGTCGCGTCGTTATATTGTAGTGTACTGAGTTTTCCGGAATGGAAGCGACCGCTCTATGAAGATTTGGTACGCACATTTGTCTCAATGAATATTGATATTAAACTCTTTGCACCAATTCAATCACGATCTAGTTCACATTTGTTTATGAAAAGTTTTTTGAATTAACAATATACAAACTCAGATTTACATTGTAGGAGAAGTCAAAAGTGGTCCAACTTCGCAACTTTATAGAACAGCTTTCTACGGTAGAGCCGTTTCAGGTCAGCCGTTGAAATCCGAAGTTATACACAGTAATGGTATAATTGCGAAAGTTGAATGTGCAAAGACGTGTGGAGATACCATTGACTGTAGAGCGTTTTCTATTTCATCGCAGACTAAACTTTGTCACCTATTTGAAAAGACTATTCAGCTTGGTGATGCCAATATAATTGATCCGAGTTCTTCAGTCTTGAACCTCGTATGAATATTTTATGGTGATTTAAATTCTTAAGCTACCTTCCTAGTGTAATTTTTTATGTACATTATCTAATAATTTAATTTTGGATGTAACGTGTCTTCTAATTGGCTGACGTTATTTTTTTATCAGCCCATAGACATAATTTAGTTATGTGACCGTGACGGCATCAATGTTTTTTCATGGTTTCCTACGGTTTAAAATGGAATTTAGAATTAAATTGAAAGAAATGACTTATATTTTTTCTGTCTATTAGAAATGACATAAAAAGTGTGGTGCACACTGTTAAATAACCCGCTACGCGCGTTATTCAGTGTGCACCAAAATTTATGCTATTTCGTCATAGACAGAAAAAATATTACAGTCATTCCTTAAATTTGCAAAGTAATCTGTGATTTTTTTATTAGTTGTTAGTGGCTTTGAACTAGCTGTCGGATAACTGTGAGTACTCTCAGATCTGTTCATGGTGTCTTTTTGTGTCGGGATGTATAAGTACCCGGCAACATCCACTTGCATTTTTTGTCTATTTGATGAGTGTAGCCTTTTGCAACTGATTTTTATAGTTCGTTCTTATGTTGTACTGTTATACCACTGTCCCAGGTTAGAGGGAGGGTTGGGATCCCACTAACATATTTAACCTCTCCACATTATTTATGTATGCATGTGCTTGTCCTAAGTCAGTAGCCTGTTACTTAGTGGTTGTCGTTTGTTTATGTGTTACATATTTGTTTTTCGTTCATTTTTTTACATAAATAAGGCCGTTAGTTTCCTCGTTTGAATTGTTTTACATTGTCTTATCGGAGCCTTTTATAGCTGACTATGATGTATGGGTTTTGTTCATTGTTGAAGACCGTACGGTGACATATAGTTGTTAATGTTTGTGTCATTTTGGTATTTCATGGATAGTCGTCTCATTGGCAATTATACCACATCTTCTTTTTTTTTTATATATTCCTGGGATAAGAAAAATCATTAGTCTTTCAAAGTGTTGTAACAGGAAGTTTATACAAATGACCATATTAAGTATATTGCTATTTAACTATGAATTTTAGGGTAGTACATAATGCATTAGTGTATTGTTTTAGATACAATATGTAACAACATATTTTTTTGTTTCAGCAATAACATTTGTCTACAGATGTAATACTAGCATTGATTTCCCCTAAGTAAAAATGTGCAGTATTTATCTTTGTTTCAAATAAAGAAATACTTATAATGAGTAAAACACATAACATTTCATTGCATATAAGAAAATAATCATTACTGGAAGTTAACCAATCAAATGTTCCTCCTTATTTAACAAGTCCACAAGCTTTAGTAATCATGTTAGCTTCTATATAATTCTATATAAACTTCAAATAGAAATAAATTGAATGTCGTTTTGAAATTCTTAACATACATTTAGATGACAAAAAAAACTTTAACCGCACTGAAATGTAGGTTTAATAACCCACAATTATCAAAGCAACGACATATGTTTCTCCACCTATTTCCGTATGCAACCGGATCTGACGTATCATGATTTGGAGACAGTTAAATTTTAATAATTAAAGCGCGAGGCTTTGCTGAGCTTTTTAAATATTTCAATATAACTGTCGAGAGTGGAGAAATCTCAAAATACACCAGTTAAAGTGGTGGAATCTATTTCTCTAATGTTTTTTATTCTTCTTTTTCAAAGATTTGTAGAAAGTTGTGTACTTTTTATGTGACGTCATCAGGCATGGTAGCTTTTTTTTTCATGACGTGAATAAAGGAAAATACAGAAAAAACAAAAAGAAATCAGCGTCATGATAAAATTTCGACCAATCATTTGCTGAGAACAATTTTTTTTACTAGAGATTAGAAATATTTTTCTCACACCGGTCACCGGTCACCAGTATATTTTTTTTGAGACAGAATTTTTTTATAATTTAAAAAATGAAGATTTTACTATGCTCTTTTCAAAAATTTAATAAAATGTATGGGTCACCGTGCTATTTTTCAAGCAGTGAGTCGTTGAAAATTGCCAAAATTTAGTTAGTTTGTTCATGAAAAAACATATTAGTGTGCATAAAAAAAATTCTATGAGATAGAATTTTGAAATAAATTGCGAGAAGAAAGGTTTCATAATATGTTTTAAGAAAATAAAAAGAAAACATGGTGTCACCGAACTTGTTTTCTTGCTACAAGTAAAAATAAAAAATTTCCCTATTAGTCCAGTATAAATTTTGTACTAAAATAGTTATCTCCCCTTAAATTGCTCATTTGAAAAAAAATGATTTTAAAACCCCATAAAATTATATTTTCTAAAATATTTGAATAATAATAATAATTAACAGGTTTTCTTCAAATAGAAAAATCAGTCGAACTATTGAATTGCAAATCTGTCTCTAAAATTTCAGATTTAGGCAAATAACTAGACCGTTTGTGTACTGTGATTGTACAATCCAAGATGGCGGTATACTATCAATCTTCCTTAAACCAGTTCTCATTGTCTCTATATTTAGTTATTTGCTTTTGAACCTCAGATAAAAGGTTGGATATTCTTCATTTCATGCAGACAGCAATTTAAGGACTAAATCAACCAAAATATTAAGAAAGCAACATATAAAGCAGATCACGAATTTTCTTTAATGTAAAACTGTATGTTTCTAATCGAATGCAAAATCAAATGTTCAAACACATCAATCTAATGGACAAAACAATGCAAAAACCGTCTAATTACTGACCTTGTTCACACATTTTCTGATGTAAGAAATATCTAAAGTAGTTAAAAATAAATGTTTGTATAACAAACTCACTGTTTTCAAGTCAACACAATGCACTATTTAGTCATTTTTAGTGTTTGTGTCAATTTTTAGGCTTATCCAATGCGTTATATTCAATATGTTCAGAAATATTTGCTGATTTGTTAATTCAATACTGTTTCATAGCTTTCAGGAAAAATCAGTATAGTGCTGTGCAGAGGTATATATAAAACTCAGAATATTCTGAACATAAACATGATAGACTTGACAGGTCTTAATTTACTGCAAAGCTATTTGTACTAATAGCCATGAAAAAGTGTGTGAATAAGTCTTAAGATTTTTTGAAATACTAAAATTGCCTTGATACAGTACTTGCAACCTTATGTGTGACTGTTTTAGAAATCAATCAGCGTCCATCGACTGTCACCGATTAGTCAAGTTTGCGTCAAACTCACCGCAGCAAACCGTCAGACTTAGAGTAAAAGTATTGACTGATCAGACTGATCAGACGGATAGAACCGATCAACCTTGCTGACAGATTGAACTTTAAAATGTCACATGATCAACTAATACAAATTACAGAATATTAGTTCCGTTTGATTTAATTTAAATGGCGACCCGTGAAATTCGAACGTTCAAGTACAACTGATACATTTTTTTACAGATGTAATTTAGTTTGTATTCTCTAAAAAGCTAAAAAAAAAATGTGTATCGAAAAACTGTTATATCTTAGGATTATTGTATGTTATATCAAAGAAACTAAATCTAAATACTTTAGATTAAAATAGCAGTATATCAACACTATATATCTAATATTTACAGATATTTTTTTGGGAATTAGTATGAATTGAGTCAATGGACATAAATCATTCCAAGATTGTGTAATATGTCTTGTTGATATATAAAAAGAGTATTTAAAAGCTCAGGGTCTAGATCCTGAAGGAATAGATAAAATTCAGATGAATTTGGATATTTTTTTTTAGATTTCTTTGATTTTAGAGCGTCTTATAAGAAAGGCTAATCTTAAAACCCCGCTCCGAAAGCAAACACTTTTTATAAATAGTTTATTTGCAATGACATGATTGTATGGTATCAGAAATAGACATAAACAATTATAATAGACATAGCCACAATGTATGCTGGTCAGACGCCAAGCAAACGAACTATTTTTTTTTTATGTATTTCAAATTCAGTTAAATTTTACTGAACTAAGAATCAAGAGAAAAAGAACAATACAGGTATGATGATAAAAGGATACAAAACAACCTTTGATAACAAAAAAGTACACAAGTCATTCCTTGCAATTAGATAGTAGTTATAAGAGAGAAGACGTTATTAAAGTCAAAATATTTTTATTGGCGAAGTAAGATCATGGCTTCTGTCGGTTACCAACCCACAAACAAAGGGTCTTTGGGCAACCGTAAATAAAATGCAAATAAAATAGATAAATAAAATTCAAATAAAAACTAAAATGAAATGAAAATTTACATTAATTATGCGTACAATAAAATCAACAATCTGACCTTAGATATATATAGTTACTTCCTAGCAGACCGTACATTCAAAATATTGTGAGGAGTGCTTTAGCTGGTAAAATTGATATGCCGTGTAATCGAATTAAGACATGCGCGTTACATTGACCTGTGCATGAACTGTAGCAAGTCTTGTCTTCCTCTGATAACGTGATTTAACGGTCAAGCCCTTTAAATCGAATTATAAGAGAGAAGACGTTATTAAAGTCAAAATATTTTTTATTGGCGAAGTAAGATCATGGCTTCTGTCGGTTACCAACCCACAAACAAAGGGTCTTTGGGCAACCGTAAATAAAATGCAAATAAAATAGATAAATAAAATTCAAATAAAAACTAAAATGAAATGAAAATTTTGAAATAATGGGGTGCTGAATTGAACCCTGGCAACAGGTGTCCAAAATCATCATGAGAAATTTCGTTTGAGGTGAAAATAAAGAAAACATGGATTAATGTTCTAAATGAAATAATAATACAGTGATAAATCAAGTTCATCGGTACTGGTGCAGCCTATCAAGTCCGCCACTAAACAAGTTCAAAAACACTCATTTCACAAAGAATGTTTTGGAACTTGTTACCGCCAACCAGTACCATACATTGAGAGTCGATATAACAGATAACTCTGATTGTTATATTGTGTAATAACAAGAATCTGACCGCAGTAACTACTAGCTAACAGATTCCCGAAGCCAATAACCTACTTCGCCGTTTGATAGACAATAAATAAATGAAAATAGATAATAGCATAAATTAAAATTGTAACTTGTAACTTGTATAAAATTAGATAGCTTTCAAATCTGACAAATAACAAATTCCTACTCACTGTATTTTGGTTCAATCACTTATTTGGAATCTTGTGGTTGTATTGCAATCGTGGTAACATTTGAACAAAGCAAATTTGACTAAGGTAACAAATCTTGGAGAAAATCAATATCGCTTATAAGTTAGGACCTATTGTATAGAACGGTTTGACACTTTGACCTTGCTAAAAAATTGTGATACGAAAATGTATAAGAGAACACAACCATAAGTAACTACAAACTTCCGAGCAACAACGAAGTTTTGGTGATTGAAAACCCCACTTTCCAAGCACGCTTTTGGAAACATGAAATATCTTAAATTGACAATCAATCAATTATCAGCTCTAGATTGGTAATTTACAATATAGAAAAATAAATAAAATTGATATGATAACAGATAAAAATATTTGACTTGCCAACTGTTATATGTATGTTTGTAATCAGATATATGGTTGATACTTTTTATATTACCATTGGCTGAATTCTACTTTTACTATCAGAAAATATATAAACTAGAAGATCTGACATGAACTATTTATAAACTTAATAACGTGGTCGTAAACAGCTATATACCACCGTATACGTACAGCCTTCATCATTAAACATAGTCCATACAGTATAATAGCAACAAAGGGTCCCGGCAAACAAGAAAACAAAGCCATATTTAAGTATAAATCAATTTAAACGTACAACAAGTATAAAAGACTGCGACACACAACAAGTTTGTGAGAATTTATCCCTACCGTAACCGGGGACATCGGTTAACAACACAAAATAAAACAAAGTTGAGGTAGGTTTGAATCATTAGCTAGACACAAAACACAATACACAACTAACACATAGACTAAAGACATCAAGTACCCACCTAAGAGTACTCGCAGTTACTGTTAAGCATGTTCAAAGTCGATTCAAACTAGTTAATGAATCGTGTTGCCCAGACAAAAACTTTTAAAACTGAGGTGCAGTTAAGACCCCCAAAAATTTGACTCTAAAAATAGCCGATGGAATATTAGCCGTCTTAGGGGCGCTCGTCAATACGGCATTAAAACTGGTATCGTGTAATATTTTGTTTTGCTTGTTTAATTTTGTTTTTGTTTTTTGTTTTGTTTTTGTTTTGTTTTGTTTTTGTTTTGTTTTTGTTTTTGTTTTATTGCATATCATGAGTATGGCGTTCGACAACAATTATTATGCCAAATCATTTATGACTTCTTACAAAAACTAGTATTCTCTAATAAACGTATATACATAAAATTCCATGTATAACTGTTCACAGTATTTAACCCAATTACGTTATTTCTCTTTCAGATAACAAAATCGTACTAATTAGCAATTTTATAGTCTGAAATATACGCAACTTTAATATCTAAACTACAAAAGCAATAAAATAAATATTTGGACTTTTCTTGACCTCTGTAATGATAAACATAAGATTAAAGAAAACCATTAACCCAGACAAAAACTCGCTTGAGTTGTAAATTTATATCAACAATTTTCAGACGATAATTTTATCAGAGATCTACGCATCTGGTAATAAAGTTTGTAAACGTAACTTGCAGAAGTGTATACTATTTCTGCTCTATTCGTTATTAGTGTTAATTAAAAGATTATAATTGCCAGTGAGACAACTATCCACTTGAAAGTACAAATGAAGTAAATGTAAGCAAATATAGTCAACCTTACGGCTTTCAACAATGAGAAAAACCCATACCGTATAGTCTGCTATTAGAGGTCCCGACATGGAAAATATAAAACATTTCAATCGAGAAAACTAACGGCCTAATTTATAACAAAGCAGTTTACGAAAAACAAATATGACAGACATAAACCAACGAAGCCTTTTTCCAAGTATAGTAGTAAAAATATCTTGCCTTGCTGATCAATTATTTAAAATTTGAGGCTAATCGAAACTTTAAAGTTAAAAATGCGCAAGTGGATCCCGGATTAATAGCTACTAGTTCCACTCATATGAAAAATCCAATAAAGCTAGTTTAAACAAACCCCGAAAAAAACAATAAAGATTCGTAACTTGAACGGCAAACACATGGCAATACTATTTTCAGCTTATGTAAATATTTGAAAATCAACAATTGATTATCTTGTCCATTACATGTAGCATTTTATTTTTTCTGGGCACGATTAAAAGGTGCGCAAAAAAGCTTTGTGAGTAATGACGGTTTACCCTTGTGCAAGACCTTAGTTTTGATCACATTATTTATACATAATACAGACAGGGCATGAATGATTTGTTGTGATCATGGTACATGAATAATATCCATAGATCTAAATCAACTGGTCCCCAATTACAAGACTGTGAAATTGCTTTCCTTAACCGAAACAGCTCGTTTCCAACTTATGACCTGAACCCTGCTAGCTCTAAGTCTTCGTTGCTCTCTTGCCTAATTCAAATTGGTTGTCAAATAAATATCTGATATAAAAATGCATCAGTTAACTTACGATATCATTGATATTTTGTTGATGAATTTTTATATAGCTGCGAGATACCATTTATTTTTATATATATATATATATATTTCGCACAAGTATGCAGATTTAGTTTCTGAAATTAGTGAAATGATTCTCTCTTTTATAAAGATGCGTTGAAAATAAATCAAATTTAGGTATACTTGTGGTCAGAGTGATACAATGAGAAAAATGTAAAAATTCCTTCGTGATATATACACATACTAAAAATATGCACTGAATATAAAATTACTTGCGGGACTATACCTTCTCAGTGTAATTATAAAATAAATCAATGTTGAAATGTTTTCTAATCGGGGTGAGATATATAGATAAGAAACCAATTAACTAAATCAATCTTATTCTTATTCGTGGTATGGTCTCTCATAGTAAAAAGCAATCCGGATCAATATAGTATCCGCCATTTAGAATCGTTTTCTTATTATGCTCGAAATGTTACTACTCAAATCAATGCTAAATCTGAAAATGTCATGTACTGAATTAGTTACATTAAAATTTAAAGAATGAAAGAAGTACCTTTTTTATTGATGTATTTAGATAAGGCATACTGCCACTTCTCTGACTGACATACATAAAAATGGTCCTGCTGATGAATGAAATAATCCTAGATTACACATTTTCAGTTTCTGTTTCCGATGCGTAGCTATTTTGACCTCACAGGTGGCTAAAGCCATTTTCTTTACCCCAATTATAACACCTCTTTTAACGCCTTTACTTCTCAGGCGTCACAAACCTTACAATAAATGTCAATATGAACAAATATAATTAAAATAATATACAACTATACAAATCCTGATTTTATACACTAAATAAATATCAAAATGTGTGCAATGAAATTTGGATAACCGAAAAAACAATCGGTTATAAAGACATTACTTCAAAATATGAATGAATATTATTTGAAATAAATATTAAATATAAATATCAGAGACATATTGTATTATATGTCGCTGTATATGTGCAACGCAATTTGGCTGACTGAAAAACAATCTTGTAGCTTGTAACTCGTATATCGTAACTTCCTCCAATAAAGGAGCACCTCAATCATGAGTATTCCACCACCTTGTAAATGTACATGTTTATCTCTAAATGATTAAAATATAAAAGTCACACTGGTAGACATCTATCATCATTAAAAGGAATATTAAAAGTGGTTGTATATACATATGTATCGGCATAAAAACGTGAGGTAATTCAATGTCATGACATTTAAAATTTAAAATATATTATAAAATATATTTTATAATCGTTATAAAGACATTACTGTAGCCGCCGTATCAAATTTTATCAACCAGTTTCTTTTAACGATGCTCAACTTTGAAATATAATTTACGATTTACTGCTGTCCTAAACACGCTAAAGAACAAAAAATGGCACCATAAATTAATTTATTGCATTTGATGGTGTTAATGTCTCACAAGACAACCCCATTATTAAATAATAGTAAACATACCTGATAATGGAACATTACCATTTTAATCTGCATTACGAAATGTAAATTGAATAGAAATACCTGGAACCTAGTTTTCATATTTAATACCTCGATAAAAAGATACAAAAAAATCAATATAACTGGAATTAAAAATTATGCGAATCAAAAATTTAGTATACAATCATAAAAATAAATCAAAATAAATTCGGTCGTATTATAATAACTTTAGACAAAGATTTGTATACTATATATAAATCCTTGCTTTAGTAAATTGTCCAATAATTTATAAATTATCAAATTGAATGTGACCGATTTGAAATTAATTAATCAATAATCAGTTGAAATTGAAAAATTATTAAGATAAGTATTTACATTAATTATGCGTACAATAAAATCAACAATCTGACCTTAGATATATATAGTTACTTCCTAGCAGACCGTGCATTCAAAATATTGTGAGGAGTGCTTTAGCTGGTAAAATTGATATGCCGTGTAATCGAATTAAGACATGCGCGTTACATTGACCTGTGCATGAACTGTAGCAAGTCTTGTCTTCCTCTGATAACGTGATTTAACGGTCAAGCCCTTTAAATCGAATTGTAATGATAACAGAAAACACACAAATGTAAAATAATAAAGCGCAGTAGGACAACATAGTTACTACAAAAAAAGAGGAGGTTCACGTCAGAGTATTTGATTTTATTATTCAGTTACCAGTTCAAATGATATATTTTATTCTTATCGCTGCTACCGTTTGACAGTCTTGAACATTAAAAAGTGAACGAAAAAGTCCTACTTACAAAATATAGCCTATTTTCAAAGACAATATAAAGTTGAAATTTTCAAAAAAATTTTTTTTTACTGCATTTTGTTTTAGAACCGTACAATTATAACAATAATTAAAATAGTCAGTTTTCACAAGATACGGATTTCTTTGTTATATATTCATGATATGTTTTTGTATTTTGAAAAAGAAATGATGTTTGTTTCTCAGTTTATGCATGTCTGGATTCTGTGCTGCTCGGTCCAGTCATTGTGGTAATAGGTCCTGATACAAAGCTGTCATTTTTATTTAGTAAAAAGATGGTCATGAAACAAACGTTACAGAATCCATAAAATTCGGCAAATATGTACTTATAGGGATTTGTGATTCATAGTTTTACCTTTAACATCCATTCTGCTGTTTAAAGCATTTTGAAAGAATTCGTATAAAATGTTACCTTAAAACATCTTTATGTCAATGTCATTTTGCTAGACGACTAAAAATTTCATTAGATTAGTTTCAATATATTCGATGCCTATTGAATAAATATACAAACACATCGTTGCTGTTTTGTATATTTGTTTTTCGTTCATTTTTTGGTAAATTGAGGCCATTAGTTTTCTCATTTGAATCGTTGAACATTTGTGATTTTCGGGACTGTATTGCATATTATACTATATTATTAATCGTATTATTTTTGCAATTTGTGATTCGTTAAGAATTGGTCACATGTTTATTTGTATTTACTCAGGCTGCACGCTAATTCTGCTATATTTAGCGTTTCGTAGGTCAGAAACAGCATATTGCACAGAGCATACAGCATGCTACTAAAAATACATTTAAAAAAACCAAATTATCGTCACATGTTCTTTTCGGCCAATCAAAACGATTGGAAATTGAAATATAGAAATTAAAAACACAAAAAGGCAGAACACCACAGCAGTTAAACTATTCAGGGAATATTTGACCGAGAAAAGTAAGCCGATAGAATTCGAACAGTACACTATAGAGCAACTGGACGATACATAATTTGGCATCATTTTATTTGGAAATGAGAAGTAAAGAGGGGAAACATTATAAAAAGACAACTATGCAATCCTATAGACAAGGTCTAAACAGACATATACAGAAATGTAGGGACATAGACATTTGCAATGAAGATATATTCAAAAAGTCCTGTAAATCCTTCAAGGGTATGACAAAGGAACTCAAGCGCCTTGGGCTAGCTGCTATAGAACACCACCCTTCCATAGAAGAGAGTGATATTGAGAAGATGTACTCATATTTTTGTAAAAATCGGGAGGATGCACAGCTTTTGCAGTATAAGGTAATTTTTATACCACATACATGTAAAATTAATAAAATTGAGAATGGAAATGGGGAATGTGTCAAAGAGACAACAACCCGACCAAATAAAAAAAAAAACAGCAGAAGGTCACCAACAGGTCTTCAATGTGTGACAATTTTTTTTTAATTCCATGCATAAAGCCTTATCAGTGTAAAAATAAACATATTGTGAATTTTAAAGGATGACTTCGCTACAAAGGAGGTTATATACGAAACAATCATACTAGGTGTTCCATGCGTATATATGGACCTATTCATGTACATGCTTAATATTGCGCATGCATATTAATATTATAGAAGAAAATTTTCACATTCATCTATAACAATCTATAAAAAAGAACAGCACGTCAGTGTGACAATTAGATGTATAACAAAATTAAATACAAATATTATTCAATGTCAATAAAATATTTATCTTGTGTTCATTGAGAAAATGGCTAACTATTTGCATATAATATTGAAAATTGTGTTTGTTTTTAGTATCTATCTAATTGTGTGCATACTGTCCACTTCAATTAAAATTTCTTCTATGTTTTAGGTATTTGTTGACATCATGCTGTACTTTGGTCGTAGAGGGAGGGAAAACCTGTCAAGTCTTACAAGAAAGCATTTTGCAGTTAAACGTGGTGCAGATGACAAATTGTATGTCTACAAAGTAATTGATGAGCAAACAAAAAACCACCAGTCAGACAGCGAATTATCCTCAGATGGACGAATGTATGAAATTACCGGTAACTGTTATCTATATATACATGTACATATTGACCTACAAAGTAACTACCCTTTAATTTTTGTTTGCCTTGATTTAATATATACTTATAAGAAGTTATGTTATGCATATTAAAGATGCAATCTACATAAAACTATTGCATTTTTAAAAATAAAAATAAAACAAATGGACTGACCTACCTTCTTTATTAAGTTATCAGAACCACACTATTTATTGACCTGATTAAAACTCATACAAATATAAATCATTCATTTCATAATTAATAACCATTAGTGAGTGAAAAAATATCAACCAATATAGCTACATATCCCTATTTTTTTTTTTAAAGAGTTTTGAACCACAGTGGCAGACATTTTTATAATATTATTTAGCCATCTTTTCATATTACAATCAAAGATTAATAGGAAAATGTGATATTTGAAGTTGGTAAATACGTTGTACAATGTATATGTCAATATCAATGAATATATGCATGGGATAATATACGAAAAACAAAATAGAAATTATTGTATAAACTCTATGATCATATAAAGAAAAAAACTTATTTGACTGCAGAAGACTTTTATCTGGAGTATTTTCATTTAAAAATGTTTAACATGCTTTTTTCAGATGGTGAAAGATGTCCAGTGTAGTCTTTTGTGAAGTATATCAGAAGGTTGAATCCTACATGTGTAAAATTATTTCAACAAGCAAAATCATACCCTAAAGAAGGAGTGTATTATGACAATATACCTCTAGGTCATAATAGACTTGGCCAATTCATGAATAAAATTAGCAAAATGGCAAATCTTTCTCACATATATACCAATCATTCCTGCCGAGCAACAACTGTTCATCTTCTTGACGAAGCGGATATTCCAAGCAGACATATAATGACAGTTACGGGACACAAGTCAGAAACATCTCTAAAAACTTAATCTGGAAAAACTTGTGAAAAAAAGAAACGGCATATGTCGGAAATTTTAAGCGCAAAAACATGTGGAAAGAAATCATGTATATCTAATATAGATTTTCTTTGCTTGTCTCAAAGTACAATTACAGTTGAAGCCAATGAAGGGGTGGAAAATATTCCTGTTGAATTGAGTGATGCAAATTTTGATTTAGAGCTTTTATCAAACTCACAGAATGAAACTGTAATGAATGACATTTTGCCTAATAACCAATTGGATGAAACTCTTACAGAAATTGGTAATGGTCACTCAAATACAAATATAATGAAACCCGAGACATTGAAGACAAATCAATTTTTTTTAAACCTACCACAACCAGATATGAAAATGCCATTTCTTAATAACTGTAACAATGTAACTGTTTATATAAATTACAATGTTCATCCATATGTGAACAACCCTGCAAAGTTATAGCTTCATATACAAAATGTTTTTGTTGTAAATTTCTTGTTACTTTATCTGTTAATTGTTATATATTGTTTCAATTAAACAAGCAAACATCTATATATTGATTGTTGTGATTCAGTTATAGTGTATGAACATTTGAAAATTTTACAGTAATAATGGTTTCGAAGACATGCAAAACAATATATTGTTCATGCAATAGTTCTTGATTAATAATATAACAATTGTAGCCTTTGTTTGAGGCCTAAGTCGATATGCTTCTCTTGGGTCGATATAACCTCGTATCGACCTCATACAAAGGCTATAATTGTATAATATGGGCTTTGATTATTTTGAAAGGTAGTACAGTGACCTATAGCAGTTATCATTTGGTTTCTTGTGAGTTGTCTTATCGTCAATTATACCACATACTTTTATCATACTTACTTTACAGTTTTGACATTGGCATAATATATAAGATAGTTTTAACATTGGCATAAGATATAAGACAGTTTTAACCATGACAAAAATCATCTGACTGGTTTTTTTTCAGTAATATATACGATGCTGAATAATATTACCATTCATGCCTCTTATTTAGCCGTAAACATGTTCACAAACTAAGAAGAAAGGAAAAGATGTGAAAAAGCTATTAATTTTTTAACCTGAAACTTTGAAAAACACATATTTGTAAGCTTTAAAAATAAAATTATTTAAAAGGTAAAAAACGAAAATGAATGACAAATAACTTACCGATGGCAACTGGCGATAACTACTATTTAAACTGTACATTTGTAAAGCTGTATATAAACTAAAGATCTGTAAAACTGTGAATAAACTGTGGATAGATATGGTAACAAACAAGATACAGTGGTAGAATCTATATGTTAAGCTTATACACAGATATACAAATGTGCAGTTAATGTAAATTTTTACAGAGTTGCAATTTTTAAACAGCTTTGAACATGTACAGTTTATATACAGTTTTATATATGTGCAGTTCATATACAGATTAACAGATGAACAGGTAATATACAGCTTTACAGCTAGACAGTTGATATGCATATTTAGAACTGTACACTAAGATTACTTGTACTAAAATAGCTGTGTAGGAACTAGGTAGGATCATGAACGCGATCCTTCTTAATTGTGTCAATGTTGTTTTTTCTTCTTTAATACTCATTTCAATGGAGACAGGACTTTTGTTGTAAGTAGAAATACATGCTGGATCATATAGTTTGTTATGATACTATACTGATTTGTCTTGAAAGCTATGGAACAGTATTAAACTAATTGTCAGCATATTTTTCTGAACATACTAAATTTACCACAATGGATAAGTCTAAAAATTGACCGAAAAAGTAAAGAACAAAGTAAGTGTTTTTAATACAAAAAAAAACAATATTCATTTATAATAACTATCATTGCTGTTTTTTTCATAATACAATTTCTGTACCAAGTCAGTAATATGACAGTTGTTGCCACTTTGTTTGATGTGTTTAAGCTTTTGAATGGGGACTTTTCATTTTGAGTTCAGTATGTTTGCCTTTTATGTTACTTTCTTTATATTAAGGCTAATTAAGTTTAGGAACTTTCTATACTAATGGGGCTTGTCTTTGTTGATTTTAACTGATTACTAAGCCACCTGTTTAAAGCTACCACAAAACAATAAACTTAGTTTCGTATCTCTGATATACGTAGTTATTTGCGTTTTTTTTTATAGTACATTGTAATCATATATATAATTATTATTAGTTGTTACTATAGAATGTTACTATAAAACAGTCATTTATGATGACAAAACATATAAGATCTTTAAAGAATAATGAATTATTAAACTAAGACGTATTGTTTTAAAGAACAGCCCAGTTGTGTAAAATGGTTTACATATCAAACAAGATGGCGGCTACTGAAAATTCAACGTACAAATATCTCAAAGTTCAAAGATCAATAGATAAAAAACGATCTTTTGAGAAATCTTTTGAAAAACAACATTTTGTAAAACCAAAATGTATAAAATTTCATTTAAACGTTTTTTTGGGTTAAATTTGAACATATCGTTATGAAAATTATAGCTATAAAGTCACGTGACATCAGCTTCGTGAGATCAGTCGGACATTTTATATAGACATCGTTATAAGTGATTAGTCCTGTTAATATAGAAAGTCCCTGTTTAGTAATTGAGTTGCTGTCTCCATGAATAATTTCCAAACTTGTATCTGCGGTCAAAAACGAACACTAAACGTGAACTCGCTGTAACATTTAGAACTCCATGAGTGATAACTGGCTTACATAAAGGCAATAGTAGTACACCGGTACCGCTGTTCAAACTTTGTATGCTCATCGCGAGAAAACAAATGCGAATAACCAACTAAAACTGAGGGAAACACATCAACTGTAAGAAGGAAACAACGAAACAACAGAAACACTGAAATGAACCAAAAAAAAACCAACATGAACAATCGACAAAGCAGCACACACAGAACCAAACTATAAGATGACAACTGTAATCTTCCTGACTTGATACAGAACGTTTCAAGAAAAATGTTGGGTTAAATTTGGTTTTATGGCTAGCTAAACCCTGCACCTTGTTGGTAATTCTAAATATGACACTTACATGACGTCATTACATGATAAATAAATGCAAAAACATCCAGGACTGAAAACAAAAACAAATACAAAATACAAAAGAGACCTTATAAGGAAGACAAAGAGGTCATAGGTGATATTTATCATCCAAAAGTCATCTTTTGTATAATTTCAACTGTTTGTTAGTAGATTTTATAAATATTTGATCATTTATTTGTTTATACTATATTATATAATAATGCGGTTAGGTAAAGATTTTCAAAGAAATTTTGCTCGACGTGCTGTAGATGTCGTTTTACATGATACCAGATTTGATCTCAAACTATTGAACTGTACATTCAAAATCTTTAGATTAATAGGGGTAGACATTCAAAACATTCTACAGGCAATCTGTGCTTCAAAACAGAGGGTCCGTAAATACTACAGTGCATACAAATATTTCAGATTTAGATTCCTCTCATCGCGGAAAGTTACCCTTTGGGTTGTCTGGCTCGTAAACACAATTCACTTGCCGTAAGATGATTTAATATATATTGAATTAAAGTAAATATTTTAATGCTTCGAAAGGTATAACTTTAAAGCTCATCGGAACTTGAATATGAGTTAGCATTGAATGTACGCTGCAAATCAATATAGTTTTATAGATATTTTGATAGCATAAAGTATTATCAATAAATAATGCGGGATCTACTTTTACAGCATAAGTTTCTATCAATAAATAAAGCGGCTGTCTTTGATTGGATAAAGATTGTAAACTAACGGGAAAATTATCTTTAAAATTCAAATTAGACAAACACTAGCGACAAAACATGCTTTATTTTGTTATCAAAATTGTGGTTAGATACATCATTGTTTTCATACATTTTGTTATTTGTTTTAATGCCAATGTTATCATTAACTATGCTTCAATATTATTTTACGAATAGTTATTCATATTTTATGCAAAATAAGAGGCTAACTTTTTAAAGTTAAAAAATCAAGGTGTTGTAATACTTTTCTTCATGTGTATATATATACTGCTTTTTTTGTTTTTTTGTTTATCTTTTATTGAAACTATGAAACTTTTAAATCAATCCGGAAACGGTGCTCCATTTTTTTTCCTTATCAATTTTACAGTTCTAGAGGGGGTACACAAACTACAGCAAAGATCGTGTAATGGTGAATATCGATATAAATAGAAAATGTCAAAGTTTTAAAGAATCTTTATTGTTTTGAAATAGGGTAACATGTATGGTTATTTTGTATCTGAAAAAAACTTACAATGCTTTTACTGTGGATTCAATAATTTTCAACACCAATGTTCGTGGAATTCGTGGTTTCAGGTTAACAACGAATATAAATGATCAACGAATTGCATATATTTCGTAAAATCGCGAAATTAAAAAAACACGAAAGTGACGGTTTTCAGCAGTTCAAGATAATTGGTACCAATGAAAATAAATGAATCCACAGTACTTTATTTTAGATAATAAATATGAAGAAATAACACGCTTCTATATTATTACTACTATCGGAACAAGTGTTGCAAAGTATAAAAATATCTCCATGACCTTTATACCTGTATACATGTACTTTATGAACATTAAACAACATTAACACATTAGATAACAAATAAGACGAACTCGATATGATTAAGAGAATGTAGTGGTATATAGTGTTATAGAATGTGCGTTAAAACTGGTGAAATATCTTAATAATTTGGATAACCATAAATTGTTTATACGAGGTTCAAGACTGAAGTACTCGGATCCATTATATTGGCATCACAAAGCTGTATAGTCTTTTCAAACAGATGACAAAGTTTAGTCTGCGAGGAAATAGAAAACGCTCTACAGTCAATGGTATAACCACACGCCTTCGCACATTCAACTTTCGCAGTTAAACCACTGCTGTGTATAACTTCAGATTTCAACGGTTGACCTGAAATGGCTCTACCATAGAATGCCGTTTTATAATGCTCCGACGTTCGAACACTTTTGACTTCTTCTACAATGTAAATCTGCGTTTGTATATAGTTTATTCAACCAAAGGCAACTGTACAAAAACAAGTGTGAATTAGCTATTAATAATACAAAGACAAAGTAAAAAAGTATGTAAAAGTAATACGGTACTATTTATTCTGCCACCAATACTAACATTTTCTAAATTTACCATTTTTTAAAATAAGAACCTAGATTTTAGTGTTAGTACTTCCAATGGAGCTTGTTTATGTTATTCATGCCACTGTTATTTTAAACCCCAAATTTATGAAATTTCGGGACTCTTTATTAATAAGTTTGTACAAAATATTTCAATGGTTTCAAAACTTATATTGTAAATGTACACATTGCAGTAATTTATAAATACATAAAAAAATATGTTCTCCCCCTACATCCAATCACCGCACTCCTAAATTGACTCATTTCACCTGCCTTGAATACACAAAAGGCCAATCTAATGTTGAGCAAATGAAATAGTACCGTTTTCCGTGTAATGTGGTGATACGGAAGACAGCGAAAAAAGACAAATCAAACATAAATATGATTTGAAAAATGGTACGTGGGATTTGTACGCAGCTATGTCCGATCACGATGTCGACGGTTATAATGAGCCGCGTGTAAAATGTGTGTGTTCATGACAAAGTTAGAAAACTTCTCTTAACTAATATATATTATGTTAAGGGGCGAACTGATGCCCTCCTTTAAGTGCAAAACTTTCTCGCTGTGTTTCAGACCCATTATTAGTCTTGTGATATTTTCTGTTCTTTAGTAGCGTTGGTAGCACTCTTTGACAAAGTCATGTTTCTATTCTCAATTTTTGTTTAGGGGAATATCAATACTGCAAACAAATGGGTTAGTAACAGAGCTTTTGTGGTTTCTCTCAAATATAATTACAAGTGTGATTCATACCATCACATTTCGTATAGACATTTGTGTCAAATGTTTACGGCTGTTTTTTCTTGAACATTTCTGGTTATTATTTCGTATGCTTGGCATCTTATAAATGCATACTGTTTTGGAGGTAAAGCTTAAACAATATTAAACATGTTTCTGTAAAAAAAAAATGTAACTCTTACGTGAAACAGTACTAATCCGATATATAGATATTCTCCAGTCTCCACCACATATTTGTGACCCGTTCCCACTACATGGCGAATTACATTCGGAATCGCTGGCAATTGGATAGTTTACGAGATTTAAGTACGGGTCATTACCACAATAACACCATTGATGCTGAAAAAAATATATATACTTATTTGTTTCTATCTCATGAACTTATACTTCTGTAAAAGTACTTTTATTTTTGTAAAAAGTTTATGTTTTTTTAATACTTGCATAATTTGAAACAAGTATATGATTGATGCACTAGACCCCATTTAAACACACGTACTTTGTTTTGTCAACTACATTATGTTTGTATGAGGTTTTGGATTTTCCTAGTTTTGGCCTACAGCATTACCGAGGAAGTACGCATTTGGTACAAATTAATAACACTGTTAATAGTACTTCTTTCACTGGGTAAATTCGTGTGTAGCTGGAACTCGAGTCCCCGAAGGTACCACCAAACTAGTATCTAGTACGTTTTATACTAGAATGATAAAAACGTCCCGTAATATTTTAGGATGTTACTTACTATCGTTCTTATTGTTGCAGGGTTGGTGTTTTAGCATCATTTTGCACAGACTGCTGTTTGAAGTGGCTACTTAGTGTTTAACCTTACTGATAGTATTGCAGATTGTAAAGTTTCTGTGAGGTTGAAATTCAAGGACGATGTGAAACTCTTTATCAATATTATTTCACTTACGCTTCCCTCTTCCTGTATCCGATGTGTAGAAAATAAGGCGATTGTTTGCCTTTTTGCGGTTCTACGCTTTGATGTCCGTGTTATGATAACCCCTATTTCCTTTGAGAATATTGGAGACCGCTTTTTGTGATCACAAAATTTGATTCATTATAAAAGAATATCAAACTTAATTGAATCACAATGATTCTTCTGTTATAAATTAAATGATATTTGGTTAGATATTTTCAAACCCCAAAAACATGTTTGAAGCACGTGCACAAAGAATGCGCAATTACCCGCTTTAACTTAGATACTTTCTACATTTGTTATAACAATACTATAAAGCATACATAATCAGTAATGGTTGCTGTGTTAAACTTTGATATTACATTATAATTATTTATAATAAGAACCACCACCATGGAAATTTTTCAAGTATAGTGAAATATTTATAAAATGCAAAGTAACGTAATAATTACCACCAATCCAGCATATTTAAACTCATCATCTGCACATCCAAGTATACAGAAATCTATAGTCATCTCTACAAAGTCTGTGCCTCCATACATATGAGGAAACTTTGGGGTAGAATATGATTCCATAAAACAGCCTATGTAATCTGCACGTGCTGCAAAAAAAAAATATCATAAAGTACATTCGATACATTTCGAATCTATTGCCCTTCGTAGATAGATAGACAATAACTGTTTAGTGTCTTTAAATATCAGCTGTATTTGTACGAGGCTAGAAAACAAGGTGTATGCGAGCTTTTAGCGAGCTACTACACCTGTTTCTAGCCGAGTACATATACAGCTGATATTTAAAGACACTTAACAGTTATTGTCTTTATCCTGCAATTGATTCTGTATATTGTTTCAGTTTTAAAAGACACACAAACTAACATATTAAGCATTTATTTTCGATTTTTGAACCCTTGAGACCCGCGTAGTAATATCAAAATCACACATTACGCTGAAGAAGGGTTCGCAAAAAAATAATCTCGAATGGTCAATAATAATACATCGCTCAATGTGAATAATCATCTATTTTAACATAACAACTAATTTCAATAGTAAAAACAAATAACAAAGCATTGTCCAATTTGAATTTAAAGTGTAAAAGTTGTCCTACGCTTCAGACTTGACATGGAATTTCACTAAACATGCATGCTGAAATTGACATGGTTGATTTTGTAACACAATCATACACATTCAAGTTTTGAAATCGATAATTGTCATCGCTCATTAGAATGCAACGGGAATACACATTCTGAGGTCACACAGGTTCAAACAATACTCAGTCCGGCAGTGGGCGGAGCTTTAAAGCGATATCTGCATAGCGATATCTGTAGGGCTGTATCTGTATAGTAGGACACCTAATTGCAGGATAAAATAGAGATAGCAGGCCTATGGTGTAGATATTTACGGTATATTATATAAACTGAACAAGGATTGCATTGATCGTATTCAACTTCAAAAGACCTAGAAGGTCTACAACAGTTAATAAAAACTACATCTTACTATTTCGGCATACCATTATACCCTATTGTTAATGTTGTTGTTCAGCCTCTTTTCTACGTTGTGTTTGCGTTAGTATAACATTAAACCACCTTCTTGGATTGAAGAATAGCAGAACATGATTAGTCTAGTAGTTGATAGCCTAAATCTGCATTTTTTGAGACAAATTTGAAATTTATGCATTAGACTATTTTTTGTATAAAGAAAAATAAGTGATGTGTTGCATTACTCAATATGCTTGAACAAAAACAAATTATTTCCATTTACACTTGATGCAAGAAAAAGAGTTCGGTGACACCATTTTTTTTTACTTCATTTTCTTAAAAGTATTTAATAAAACCTACCTTGTCATATTTATAAATATCTATATTATATCTCAGAGATTTGATAAACAAATCTTTTTTGTTCACAAACAGAATTTTTTGTTCATGAACAATCTATGCAAATCTGGGCAATTTTGTACGACTTGTAGATTGAACAATAGCACAGTGACCCATACTATTTATTATATTTTTGAAAACATAGCATAGTACAATCTTCAATTAAATTCATTTGCTTTCAACTTTTCTTCCAATTATTTACCTAGTTAATCAAGTAATCCGTACACTAAGCAGTTGAAAGTCACAAGTAAGCTTCAGGTACATGGTATGAAAGTCTCGACAGTAAAATAGTTTTACAGACATTTCACCCTTGACATAATCGGATTTATCCGAAGGACGCATCCTACACAGTTTAATTATCTCCTTTTTTTTATGATCAAAAAATTTAAATGGCCCCCCATTCATTTCTTTAGACAAAAAACGAAATTTAAAACGGTAATTGCCGAGGTTATTTCCTTTCTCAAGCACAATTACAGAGTGGAGGTTCAAAGAACATTTGTGTTGCATTAACACCCTCTCGTTTTTAAGATTTTGTCATTTAAATAAACAAAAAGTACATAAAATACAAAATATTATAAAATAGGTAGACAAATGACTTTGAATTTTCAAATTTTAAATGAGTGACGATCGATACCAAAGGGACAGTCAACCACATAGATAGAAAATAAAAGGACAACACCATGGCTAAAAAAGACAAATAATAGTACATGAGACACAACACAGAAAACTAAACACTAAGCAACACGAACCCCAAAATAAACTTGGCCTCTATATGTAGTTAACATGGGGTGATCCGGAAAGCTAAGCAGATCCTTGCCAACTCGTCGTGTTTCTTATGTTATTTCAAAACCGGTTAATAGTCTAATTGGGTACAGATTATGGTTACGACATAAGGAACATATCCGATATCATCTTTGAAACGGTTATTCCATAACGGTAAATTAATTCGTGATGGCGTTCGTAAAATTTTGAGGGAATGATTTCAACTTCACAATACAAGCCCTGGAATATCGTATAAATTGGGAGACATATACTCCTTATGCAGGTGCTGCTGGAATTTTACTTTTTTTTAATAACATGAGCGACAATACAGGTGCTTCATGTGATGCAGGATCTGCGCACCCTTCAGAAGCAACTGAAATCATCCCCAGTTTTTGATGGGGTTCGTGTTGTTCTTATACCCTATTTTTGACATTTGTTCACGCATCATTGTCAATATAATGGAATTTGATGCGAGTGTCGTGAAAGGTTTAGTGATATCAAACCAGATTCAATTCACCATATTCTACATTTATAAATGCCTGTTCCAAGTCAGGAATATTACAGTTGTCGTCCATTCGTTTGGTGTGTTTTATCATTTGACTTTGCCATTTAATTTGGGACTTTCCGTTTTTTTTCAATTTTGAGTTAATATTTGTGTTTTTACTTTTTGCTATACAAAAATATGGTAATTTCACAATTGAGAAGCTGAAATCATTTCTGTTTTGGTAAAGTTTTGATTGAAACCGACACTCATTATCAATTTCTAAATGTAAGTCAAGATATGAGGCAGATTTAACTGCATCTGTTGTATCCTATATCTCTGACTAGGTCGATTGGATATATTCGTTCAACATAGTCATCAAATTTTATATTTTTTGGTGAGAGAACAATATCTTTATTACGTAAGGTAAATTTAAAGGAAAGTGCTAACCTTTGATCTTTCTTCATACGAAGTTCAAGGTAATCAGTTAATCCGATCAACTGTATTAATCATAAAGTTTTAAATATTAATTCACTTCAACTTACCAAGAGATGAGTTTGGACACTGGAATGAAAAGAGAAATAAAACATTTGCAATTAAGTGTTTTTGATTATGTCATTCATATGAATGTAAAATATACTAAAGGCCTATCACATACATATCAATACATTACAAAAAGCAATGTATGACATTCTATTCAACATTAAATTTATTAATGGATTATTGTTAGTTGTCTCAGTCGTTGGTACATCAACAGTTTATATACAGTCAAACCTGTTTTAAGAGACCACTAAAGGGGGAACAAAAAAGTGTCCTCCTAAGACATGTGATCTTTTTGATGCAGGGTCAATTACTATGAAATGTTATGCACTTTTATTTGCTGTTTTGTTTTCTTCAGTTTGTGTTTTGTATCAAGAATGACTGTAACAATTTTCCTGTTTAAAATGAAATAGCATAAAAGAATGAGGTGCAAACTGAATAACTCTCGAAGCGTGTTATTGTTAAGTGTGCAACACATTTTTTTTAATGTTATTTCAAACTGAAAAAATATTACAGTTATTACTTATAATTTAATACTAAATTACATATTCAGTAGGAGTTAATCCTGAAAAATTCACCGATGACGTCACGATCAAATGACAAGACCATGTCTATGAGTTGGTAGACAAAAAACTGCCAGCCAATGAGAAGACGCGTTACATTCAAAATCATTTTTTTTAATCACATTTGCTTACCTGCGTATAAATTTTGTCAAATTGAAGAAGCAAGATCAACAGGTCAACCAGTTTAAACATGACAGATTCAACACCTAAAACAAACAACAGTTAAACTACAATACTGTTTAATATACGTATCGTATCATAGTTAACCTTTATGTTTGCATAACTTCAAAGCGAGGTTTTATAGTTTTCGATACAAAAAACCCATAAAATCATACATTTTACAGGTTAAATATATGTTTTGAAGCCCGCCAGCATGGTTGATCTCGGCACATCATGTATATAGAGGTCCCACGTCAGGAGACAGCAATTCCTTGGTTTAAGTTTTTTCATTAACAGGTAATTAGTTATGCAATTTGATTTGTTTTACATTTTTAAGTTTGGAACTTTTTGTAGCTTTCATAAAGTTTAGAAATTGTTACTTGATGGATGAAGAATTGTCCAAGTGGCACTCATATCAAATCTGCTAGAATTTGAGTACACTGAAATTATATGTATTGACACAGAAATTGGGCATTACTTATTCGTGTATGATAAACTAGACTAAGGCCTCTGTCTTCATATAACTCTGTCAATAAATGAATGAATGCACCATCTTACGGTGTTTATATATCTCAACTTGTACGATTCGCTCGTGTATGTAACAATGTTTTAGATTTTAACGAGAGAAATTATGTATTACTGATCATGAAAAATTATTACACCAGGGTTTTCGATATCACAAACTAGACAAAACATTTACTAAATTTTATCATCGGTATAAAGACATCATTCGTAAATATAGCTCAACATGCAGACTTCTTATACGTTCAGGCATTTCACATCCAATTTTTTATGGAAATATTCTTTATAAAGCACAAAGGTGTCAGTATTCACCTCAGAAACTTACAAAACCTTTGAATAGACTTATTAAGAAGGGATATACTTACGATACTGTTGTCAAGTCATTAAAGATTGCATATTTTGGCGTTAATATATTGAGTCACTGATAAGGTCTTTGCGTCGGAACTAAACACATTTATTCTAAAAACAGTTGTTGGCATGACACGGGTTATGTTCTTCTCATATATGTTATGATGGTATGATACTAAACCCCTAACGGGAAGGATTGTGCCTGATGTTCATATGATGAAATCATAATCTTTCAGTCAGTTTAATTGAAGTCTGGAGCTGGCATGTCAGTTAACTGTTAGTAGTATGTTGTTATTTATGTATTATTGTAATTTTGTTTATTTTCTTTGGTTACATCTTCTGACTTCAGACTCGGAGTTCTCTTGAACTGAATTTGAATGTGCGTATTGTTATGGTTTTACTTTTTTACATCGGTTAGAGGTATAGGGGGAGGGTTGAGATCTCACAAACATGTTTAACCCCGCCGCATTTTTGCGCCTGTCCCAAGTCAGGAGCCTCTAGCCTTTGTCAGTCTTGTATTATTTTTATTTTAGTTTCTTGTGTACAATTTGGAAATTAGTATGGCGTTCATTATCACTGAACTAGTTTATATTTGTTTAGGGGCCAGCTGAAGGACGCCTCCGGGTGCGGGAATTTCTCGCTACATTGAAGACCTGTTGGTGACCTTCTGCTGTTTTGTTTTTTTTATTTGGTCGGGTTGTTGTCTCTTTGACACATTCCCCATTTCCATTCTCAATTTTATCTATGATTGAATTAATGACAGCTAAGGTGTATAGATGGATGAACATCTACTACTGGTAGTATATTATAGTAGAACGTAGCAAATTTGTCCTTTTCATAAATGGATGCGATGATATAAACGTGCCACATCATATCACTATATACAAGAATAGTATACATACAAACATCTTCATACTATAACATATTTATTGTGAGTATAAATTGTTAAAGAAAAGATAAGGATTTGGTATGATAAGCGTGCGAGGTTCAGATAATTGGAACCCTATGGGAGGAGGGTGGACGAAGTGCCATTATAGTTACCGTCCAAGATACCAAAGATCAATGCCGATGCTAAACTAAGAATATAACAATGATTGACTGTAAGCGTACGCGTTAAGCTGTATTGATTTTGTTACAGCTATGGAAATTAGAGCAATGACTTTAATTTTTTCTAAAGGTATTCTTAGAAACAGCGTGTTCTCTTTCAAAGGGAGATGTGAGAAGGCTTGTTTTGATAATATTTGTGAAAAATACACATTACAAGAACTTTAACTGTGACATATGAGCCTGTAATTCAGTGGTTGTCGTTTGTTTATCAATCTAATTGAAATTAAATCTCTCACTCGCTATTTTTTTTATTCTTGGTCGCTGTGGGGGGGGGGGGGGGGGGGGAGGGCACTCCAGTCATGCTTCAGCTTCAGTGATTCGCTATAAAATCAACCAAAATTTTCCCATAAAAGGGTTGGTATCTAGCTAACATGTTTAACCCGCCATATTCTGTATGTATATATGTGCCTTTCCCAAGTCAGGAGTCTGCAATTCATTGGATGTCGTTTGTTGATGTGTTACATACATGTATATTTGTTTGTTTGCTTTTTATGTTACATAAATTAGTTAGTTTTCTCTATTGAATTGTTATACATTTGTCATTTTTTCTGCCTTTTATAGCTGACTGTTGTATGGGCTTTTGTCATGTTGTCATGTTGTAGGATGTACAATACTACATGTATATTGAGATATAGAAATGATTGTGTGTCATTGTAGAGAGGTGTCTCATTGGCAATCCTACCACATCTTTGGTTGCCTTTATAAAATTAGCTAAAATGCTTACCATGTGCAATACAACAATTTAAAAATGATCTAGGCTAGTAATTAAACAATGACTGAGAGTACACACATGGTACTTTTTTGTGAAAAAAAATACATGTTTATATTATGTATATCAACCAATGTAAATTATATAAAATTTTAGGATGTTGTTCACTTACATTCTGCCAACACTTGAAGTAGGAACTATATCTTGGATTCGTCATGACTGTGTGGTAAATATTTTCTGACGTGGTGTTTGATTAGCATAACAATAGAACAAAAACAAAGTAAGCATGCAACTGCGAACTCGTTATTTTGGTGTTTGATTTCATTTTCGTCTTCCAATATCGAGAAGTACAACTTTAAACACTATGTGTACATGATATTATGTAAATAACATGAATAGTTAAACTTTATGTGCCATTTTCTTGAAAAAAGTTGAAATCGCAAGTACCTTGCGATTTCCTTTCAATCATTTTTTATAATTATAGGATATTGAAAGACTAGCGAAAATCGGAGTTTGTGTGCACCCACAGACAATTCATAATAAGTTAGCAAGCTGGCAAGACAAACTTGACGTAGAAATACTGTCTATTCGAGATTCATGGGCAAATGGTGGAACTACAAAATACCAATTAATTGGAGATAACTGGGATAAAAACATCCTCCCATCTTACCGCACTTCTGATCAGAAAACACTTTCCTTACACTTGTTTAACATGTATGCCATTGTAGACAGAGTTCCAGCAGAAAATAATACAAGTGAAAGTTTCCTAGATGTGTCAGACCTTGACCTGTTAACATTCATTCCATCTTTAACAGAACAAAAACAATTGATGCAGGAACTCACTTTTATTTTTGCAACATCTGTTATTCAGAATGTGCCTCAGATTGGACGACTTTTCAAGAAAATATATCCAGAACATTTAAACCATACCTACAGTGACTATGCTGGATTAAAGACAGCCCAGGTATTTGTAACTCCTATTATTTTAATTATTAAACAACATACTTCATCAAACTATATCATTTGTTAAAGTGACTTTAAAGGTCATATTTCTCTTCATCTGACTTCGACATAGGACCTCAAGATAAAAAAATACAGATAAAAATACCTTGTGGAGGTGGGGAAATTAACTTTTTCATTTTTTGACATATATAGACTCTTGATACATGTACATGTATTTGGCAAATGAATGTGATGTTTCATGTACCATTGAAGATATATAATAGTTTGTATGGGTATTTTACATTTCAACCTGTACATGATTTGTTTTCAATTTGTTCATGCCATTCATTATAATATATATATTGTTTTCAGTATCCTCTTAGAATATATGACTGTAATGAAAACAAGACACAGGAAGTCATTCAACTTTTAAAAGAACTGTCGGACAAGTATGTGCCATTGAAGGATGGTAAAATAGTAGAACCAGTCTTTTTTGGAGGTATGCATGTTTTATAATTCTTCTGGCACCTCCATTTCCTCAACCCTTTAAAATTGGTGCCATGATTTAGTCAATAGTTCTGAAAGTGGCATTAAACACCAACAACCAATCAACTAACTATTGACTTTTTCAGTTTCAAGGTCACATCAAATTTAACCTGTTCTTTCATCATGTCCTGAACAGTACAGTGACAATAAATTGTAAGCCAGGGATCTAAAAATTCTTATTGAAAATTTAAAAAAAAAAAAAATTATTTATGAGCACATGCTTACAAATTCTACACTGGAACAATCAATATGTCTTTTCAATATGACCTACACACAACTATTTCGCAAAACAAATGATGTTGTAACTGACAATAGGCTTTACTCTTCTCCATTACAAATGATTAAGAATATTTTATTGTAAAATCTGAAAATTAAATCAATATTTATCATTTTAAAGGAGACAGACTAACAGATGAGCGAATATAGGGTGCTCAAAGTGCCATGGGCAATGCAGACACAGCAAAAGAAAAATTGGAAGGATTCATCTCTAAAACTGAGGATTTCCATAGGCTGATGAATTTCTTAGAGTAAATTACTAAAACATTCTATAAACTGGCATATATGTACATTTTGTATGTACTCCAACATGTTCAATTTTACTAATATGCTAATCTGTAAGCATTGCTTTGGGCATTAAAATTTACTTTTCTCTGTCTACATTAAGTAAAATATTAATTTCCATTTCTGGAAAACTAGATTTGTATAAAAATAAGGAGATATGGTATGATTGCCAATGAGACAACAATCCACAAATGTTTAAATGTGGATGAAAGCAATTATAGGCAAGCATATGGCCTTCAACAATGAGATAAACCCATACTGTATAGTAGTCTTTCCTCATGATCAATACTTTATGAAAAATCAGAAGATAAGCAGACCAGATATTTTAATGCGTACATTCAAGTATGTAATATTTAAAATGTATAGAATTCAAATAAGAACAATGACTACTACCCATAACTATTAACAGAATGTACCTTTACTGAAAAAAACCTATTTATTTAATTTGATGATCGACCTATGTTTGCAGGCTATACACAAGTTGACATACAACAGTGGAAGTGGAAATGACCCATGTACAGCCTACTACTATCGAAACCTACTCAATATGAGAAATGTGAAAGGCAGTTAAAAACTCTTATAGGCCATATAAGCTACTGTATTATACAATTTTGGATGATGTTTTATTGTTAATGTTTTTCACATACTTCAACTTAGCTGATTTAGACTCAGACATCCCTATTCCAGAGAACTTTGAAGACGTGGACAAAATAAAACAAATTGATTGGCTTGATACAATCTGTAGAAATATTCTTCAGCAATTCTTTTTTGAAAATAATGAAGACATATGTCATGCTGTTAGGGAAGTTCTGTCAGATCCAGAGCATGAAGTGAATTATTGGACTGCAAACCTTGAAGATGGACATGTGAAATGTCATTTTTGTGCAAGGACATATACTTATGTTGGCTCATTAAAGTCCCATGAAATGAAAGTACACGGTGTTCAAATAAAAAAAGAAAAGAAAAAAGCTACTGTAAAAGATCAAGATCAGCTACAAGACTATATTTTGATGCTCTTTAAACTAACACTCCTTCATAAAAACCTTGACACTGCAGTTGACATGGGAGATGGTGAGAGATGTGTAAGATCAACCAAGTATGAATTGCCCATTTATAACAAAACTAACAAAGTGAAATATGTTATTGCTTCTGTACACTTAACAAGTTTAATATCAGGTGTTCTTCCTGGTGATCAGTCTCAAAGCTTGATATCAAACAGATTTGTGAATGTACAGGGTGGTAAAAATAATAATATAGCTCTTGATGAGCATTTAGAAATGCTCAATCGTGACAGCAAGATCACTTGTACTGGACACCAAACGAAAGAAAGCATCATCAAACATTCTAAGGAATATGCTCACTTAATCAACTACATACAGATGGGTGCGGTCCTAACCTTGACAAAAGTTAACTTAGAGTTAACTTGTTGACTGCTTTCTAAGTTAACTTGAGAATTTTTAAGCAGTCAAGCAAGTTAACTTCGTCGTTGGTGGACCAGACCTACGGTCTGCTTTTTTAGGACAGCTGCAGACCTATCGACAAGTCTGCTCCAGACCAGACCTGTGGACAAGTCTGCTTTTGACCAGTCCTGAGGACAGGTCTGCCCCAGACCAGACCTGTGGACAAGTCTGCTTTTGACCAGTCCTGAGGACAGGTCTGCCTCAGACCAGACCTGTGGACAGGTCTGCATCTGACCAGACCTGAGGACAGGTCTGCTTTTGACCAGACCTGTGGACAAGTCTGCTATTGACCAGACCTGAGGACAGGTCTGCTTATGACAGATTATCGTTATAAAAGTTTTCATATCAGCCTTGAGCTTTCCGCATGATTAAAATATGTAAACAACATTCGCATTGTTTTTCCACAGATATCATTTATTATTTACTCGCTAGACTCTACTAAATATTATAAAAATGCTCTCGTTTATTTGATATACTTGTATTCTTATATAAATAAAAAATGGCTATACGATCACACAGAGTTTTTTTTTATTAGAAGGCGGATAGAAAGGTTATCCAACGCATCGGAACAATATTCTTATATCACGGGATATCGGCAACATTGTTCACGTTACTTCGTTCCCCGTTGTTTACCTGTCCCTTCCTAAATTTTACTTTATGCATAAATTTATACTTGCATGGAATATTTCATTGATATTCAACTTGTTTGCATTGGATTTACTATTCTATTTCCCGCAGAATATTCTAACAGAAATTGTACAGTGTCCGTAAGCATACGGTGTGGCAAAACTATCAACAATCTCGTCAAATTCGTCAGATTTATCGAGAGATTTGTCATTGCCGATATTTATATGGGACATCCTAAAATTAAACTTAATGCTCACTCTAATGAAATAGTTGCCACTTGACGTTTATTTATAAACAAAATCAATCAACCGACATAATAGATTCCAAGAAGAGAACCTCGTATATTTGTTTTTATTAAATCATTGTAAATAGTACAAATGAATTCAGACATGTCATGCAATATTGCTGTCCATTGTCATGATTATATTATACATTGATTCTGGCATAAAAAATATGGCTGATTAACTATGCGGGTATATAGATTTACAAATTAAAGTGCACATATGGTCAGTTTTAATGGATGCGGTCAAATAATTTTGTTGTACAAGTCAACTGGAGGTATCAAAACTACTGACATTTTGTTACGTATCAATATTTTGAATAAAATGAGGACATGCTGGTATCCTAAATTTATGCGAACAAAAATTTGTTGTTATTATATTGCAATATTGCTGTCCATTGTCATGATTGTATTATACATTGAATCCTGACATAAAAAATAAGGCTGATTTACTATGCTGGTATATAGATTTACAATTTAAAGTTCACATATGGTCAGTTTTGGTAATGCGGTCAAATAATTTTGTTGTACAAATCAGCTGGAGGTATCAAAACTACTGAAATTTTGTTACGTATCAATATTTTGAATAAAATGAGGACATGCTGGTATCCTAAATTTATGCGAACCAAAATTTGTTGTTATTATATTGCAATTTTGCTGTCCATTGTCATGATTGTATTATACATTGAATCCTGACATAACAAATTTGGCTGATTAACTATGTGGGTATAAAGATTTAAAAATAAAAGTGCATATATGGTCAGTTTTGGTGGATGCGGTCAAATAATTTTATTGTACAAGTCAACTGGAGGCATCAAAACTACTGAAATTTTGTTACGTATCAGTATTTTAGGTAAAAAGAGGACATGCTGGCACCCTTAATTTAGGGGAACAAAAATTTGTTGTTATTATATTGCAATATTGCTGTCCATTGTCATAATTGTATTATACATTGAATCCTGACATTAAAAATAAGGCTGATTTACTATTCTGGTATATAGATTTACAATTTGAAGTTCACATATGGTCAGTTTTGGTAATGTGGTCAAATAATGTTGGTGTACAAGTCAGCTGGAGGTATCAAAACTACTGAAATTTTGTTACGTATCAATATTTTGAATAAAATGAGGACATGCTGCTATCCTAAATTGATGCGAACCAAAATTTGTTGTTATTATATTGCAATATTGCTGTCCATTGTCATGATTGTATTATACATGGAATCCTGACATTAAAAATAAGGCTGATTTACTATGCTGGTATATAGATTTACAATTTAAAGTTCACATATGGTCAGTTTTGGTAATGCGGTCAAATAATTTTGTTGTACAAGTCAGCTGGAGGTATCAAAACTACTGAAATTTTGTTACGTATCAATATTTTGAATAAAATAAGGACATGCTGGTATCCTAAATTTATGCGAACCAAAATTTTTTGTTATTATATTGCAATTTTACTGTCCATTGTCATGATTGTATTATACATTGAATCCTGACATAACAAATATGGCTGATTAAATATGTGGGTATAAAGATTTAAAAATAAAAGTGCATATATGGTCAGTTTTGGTGGATGCGGTCAAATAATTTTGTTGTACAAGTCAACTGGAGGCATCAAAACTACTGAAATTTTGTTACGTATCAGTATTTTAGGTAAAAAGAGGACATGCTGGCACCCTTAATTTAGGCGAACAAAAATTTGTTGTTATTATATTGCAATATTGCTGTCCATTGTCATAATTGTATTATACATTGAATCCTGACATTAAAAATAAGGCTGATTTACTATGCTGGTATATAGATTTACAATTTGAAGTTCACATATGGTCAGTTTTGGTAATGTGGTCAAATAATGTTGATGTACAAGTCAGCTGGAGGTATCAAAACTACTGAAATTTTGTTACGTATCAATATTTTGAATAAAATGAGGACATGCTGGTATCCTAAATTTATGCGAACCAAAATGTTTTGTTATTATATTGCAATTTTGCTGTCCATTGTCATGATTGTATTATAAATTGAATCCTGACATAAAAAATATGGCTGATTTACTATGCGGGTATATAGATTTGCAAATTAAAGAGCACATATGGTCAGTTTTGGTAATGCAGTCAAACAATTTAGTTGTACAAGTCAGCTGGAGGTATCAAAACTACTGAAATTTTGTTACGTATCAATATTTTGAATAAAATGAGGACATGCTGGTATCCTAAATTGATGTGAACAAAAATTTGTTGTTATTACATTGCAATATTGCTGTCCATTGTCATGATTATATTATACATTGATTCTGGCATAAAAAATATGGCTGATTAACTATGCGGGTATATAGATTTACAAATTAAAGTGCACATATGGTCAGTTTTAATGGATGCGGTCAAATAATTTTGTTGTACAAGTCAACTGGAGGTATCAAAACTACTGACATTTTGTTACGTATCAATATTTTGAATAAAATGAGGACATGCTGGTATCCTAAATTGATGTGAACAAAAATTTTTTGTTATTATATTGCAATATTGCTGTCCATTGTCATGATTGTATTATACATTGAATCCTGACATAAAAAATATGGCTGATTTACTATGCGGGTATATAGATTTACAAATTAAAGTGCATATATGGTCAGTTTTGGTGGATGCTTTCAAATAATTTTGTTGTACAAGTCAACAGGAGGCATCAAAACTACTGAAATTTTATCACGTATCAGTATTATAAGTAAAAAAGGGGACATGCTGGCACCCTTAATTTAGGCGAACAAAAATTTGTTGTTATTATATTGCAATATTGCTGTCCATTGTCATGATTGTATTACACATTGAATCCTGACATTAAAAATAAGGCTGATTTACTATGCTGGTATATAGATTTACAATTTAAAGTTCACATATGGTCAGTTTTGGTAATGCGGTCAAATAATTTTGTTGTACAAGTCAGCTGGAGGTATCAAAACTACTGAAATTTTGTTACGTATCAATATTTTGAATAAAATGAGGACATGCTGGTATCTTAAATTTATACGAACCAAATTTTGTGTTATTATATTGCAATTTTGCTGTCCATTGTCATGATTGTATTATACATTGAATCCTGACATAAAAAATATGGCTGATTTACTATGTGGGTATATAGATTTACAAATTAAAGTGCATATATGGTCAGTTTTGGTGGATGCGGTCAAATAATTTTGTTATACAAGTCAACTGGAGGCTTCAAAACTACTGAAATTTTTTTACGTATCAGTATTTTGAGTAAAATGAGGACATGCTGGTATCCTAAATTGATGTGAACAAAAATTTTTTGTTATTATATTGCAATATTGCTGTCCATTGTCATGATTGTATTATACATTGAATCCTGACATAAAAAATATGGCTGATTTACTATGCGGGTATATAGATTTACAAATTAAAGTGCATATATGGTCAGTTTTGGTGGATGCTTTCAAATAATTTTGTTGTACAAGTCAACAGGAGGCATCAAAACTAATGAAATTTTATCACGTATCAGTATTATAAGTAAAAAAGGGGACATGCTGGCACCCTTAATTTAGGCGAACAAAAATTTGTTGTTATTATATTGCAATATTGCTGTCCATTGTCATGATTGTATTACACATTGAATCCTGACATTAAAAATAAGGCTGATTTACTATGCTGGTATATAGATTTACAATTTAAAGTTCACATACGGTCAGTTTTGGTAATGCGGTCAAATAATTTTGTTGTACAAGTCAGCTGGAGGTATCAAAACTACTGAAATTTTGTTACGTATCAATATTTTGAATAAAATGAGGACATATGCTGGTATCTTAAATTTATACGAACCAAATTTTGTGTTATTATATTGCAATTTTGCTGTCCATTGTCATGATTGTATTATACATTGAATCCTGACATAAAAAATATGGCTGATTTACTATGTGGGTATATAGATTTACAAATTAAAGTGCATATATGGTCAGTTTTGGTGGATGCGGTCAAATAATTTTGTTATACAAGTCAACTGGAGGCTTCAAAACTACTGAAATTTTTTTACGTATCAGTATTTTGAGTAAAAAGAGGACATGCTTGCACCCTTAATTTAGGCGAACAAAAATTTGTAGTCATTATTTAAATGAATTAAACTATTGCTGATTGTGGCTGCATAGTTCAAGCATGTATAACTAACAAGGACGTATACACCTAACATCAAATATACTTCTTTTCAAAAATATACATAATATGATTGAATTTGATCTCGGAATATATATATATATATTCAGTGCCTGTTATCATTGTAACCGAGATCGTTTTTATAATAGATAGATTGCCAGATCACAGATAAATTTGTGTTACGTTCTGTGCGTACTTATTTTCAAATATTTGTATTTAATCCTGTTCATAAAACGGAAGTATTCATTTTCAAATTACTTTATTTTCGATGTTTATACTACGAAACAAAGATATTATTTTTTTTTTAAATCAACGAAGAGCGGTCCTGGTTACAAGTAAACTTAGTGTTGAGCAGACCAGTCAAAAGTTAACTTGGGAACAGGTCTGGTTTTGATCGGATTTGTCCAAGCAGAAGTTAACTTTGTGGCAGGACCGGTTTCCAAGTTAACTTATGTTAACTTTATGACAGGACTGGTTCCGAAGTTAACTTATGTTAACTTTATGACAGGACTGGTTCGAAGTTAACTTATATCAATAGCGGACCTGTTTCCAAGTTAATTTTTTGGCAGACATAAAAACAGTCCTAGGACCAAGTCCGCTTTTCAAGTTAACTAGATTTTGGTCCTAGGACTGGTCAGAGCAGTCCTATATTCGGTCACAGGTTAACTTTGACCAGTCCAAATGACTGGTTATCAAGTTAACTTGCTGTACAGGTTAGGAGTGCACCCATCTGTAAAGTATTTCGAGCTTATCAGCGGTACTAGAAAACGCAAGGGATTTCATCACTTGCCATCTTATTGTGAGGATGTGAGAAAAGTTGCTAAGGACTTATTGGAACACAGTGCACTTAAACATACAATCAATCGTAAATTAAAATGTAAAGACTTAAAAATTGACAGAAATCCGTTTGAAAATTGTGTGTCAGGACTGTCATCTATGATTCATCGTCATAAACCGCCAACTCCATTTCGTCGTTTACGTGACAAGCATATTTACAAAATGATTTAGTAGTTGTGTGATACCGTGTCTTAGTGTAGTATTTTCTCACTGGCTATATATAGCTATTAAACCATGCCTTATCCTTGTCAAACTCTACATCTAGTCTCTGGTGGAACTTTTCTCATTGGCAATAAAACCAAATCATGCAAATCTTATTTCGTATAAAGATCAATTTATATATACAAGACCTTCTCACAAGCAGACATGTGCTTAAAATGTGTGAATATCAAGTTGGCTAGGAGCTCTATAAACCTCATGTTTACTATGCTTTGTTTGTCTCTAAATAAAATTTACTTGCTTAAACTTACTTCTGAGTATTCACTATTCATGCTACATGTATTATAATTTACTGATATAATTATTGTCTTGCAAATGAATAATATGAGATCTGATGTATATGTCAACGAGACAGCAACCCAATTATAACAAGAGTGGACACACTAAAATGTCTCACCTTTTCTAGTGTTCTCAATTGAATTAATGTTGATAAGTTTTTTCTACAAGCATTGATTAAATTCAATGTTCACATGTTTAAGGTGAAATAAACAATCACAGGCTGAACAATCATTCCAAACACCAAATTCAGTTAGCCTATTGCTAAAAGTATCTTAGAAACAAACCTAATCAAAAAATTTTAACTTTGACCAATGAACCATGAAATGAGGTCAAGGTAAGATACATCTTACTATTATTCAATACACAACTATAAATAACTTATAATATCTGAAAAACTATCCCATTTAAAACTTAATATTGACCAACCACGAAAATTAGATCAGAGTCAAATAATACCTGCCAGACAGATGTAAACATCTTACAATTATTCTATACACCAAATGAAGTTCTATCCCTATTGTATCTGGAAAACAGACTAAATCATATCAATGAACCATGAAATAAGGTCAAGGTAAGATGAAGCATACCAGACATATTTACATGTATACACATTACATTATGATTCATTCCATAGATTGTAAACCAAATAAAGTTCTTGTATTCCTAGCTTATAGTATATCAAATAAAAAAAAAACCAGCATTGACCAATGAAACAATGAAAATGAGGCGTCAGGTAGGTGATCGTTGGCAGCGTAAGCTCTCAACTTAAAAGCTTAGTGTTTCAGTAGTAGAAGACCTGGATGCTTCATACTTTGTATATAGATGTTACAAACTTTTTGTCTGTCTTATGACAAACATCCTAAACTTAAGGTCTCATTATATATCAACTTATCAAGCTGTATATTGTCCTGAGGTTGAGCCTCTCAAAATTGTTGATAAATTTAACACAAAACTTTCAACAAATTCTTCAAATGAAAATAAAACACAAAAACTCAACATTGGCCAATGAACCATGAAAATGAGGTCAAAGGAAGACGTGTGATACCGGCTAGACAGACATTTTCAGTGGTTGTCTTTTGTTAGTGTGTTTCATATATGTTTCTCGCTTCTTGTTTTGTAAATAGATTAGACTGTTTAGATTTTCTGTTTGAATTGTGTTACACTGGTTATTTTGGGGCCCTTTATAGCTTACTGTTCGATGTGAGCTTTTGCTCCGTGTTGAAGGCCGTACTTTGACCTATAACTGTTTTAACTTTTTATACATTGTTACTTGGATGGAGAGTTGTCTCATTGGCACTCATACCGCATCTTCTTATTTATATGTACACCTTTTGTGCTTACAATCATTCCATATTCCACATATAGTTGACCTACTGCTAAATAGTATTTAAGATATAACTTGAACCTTAAGCTTGAAGCGAGGTTCTGACAGACATGTATCTAGTCGTTTTAAGGTACCCATCTGAAATGCTGACATGAAGCTTGATACAAAATTTCAGGAAGTTGCTGAGAGTGGCACAAAATTTTATGGGACAGACATATCAGTGAACTTTCTTTTGGAAAGGTGGTTTAATTACAACAGGTGCCTAGATATGAAAAGTTGCTGGCTGTCTCATTGGTAATGATAACCATTTTCCTTTTTCCATTTAGATACAACAGAAAGGCAAATGAATTTATCTGTCTCATTGGCATTGTCACACTCATACAACTCATTTGACCAAACAGTAAATTATATGCGGTTAACTTTGGAAAAAAATGGCTTTATTTACATGATTTATTTACTACTTTTGTCAATTCATATTCTTTTTTAATCATCACAAATGTCTAGATCTGGTAGTCCCATTAGTTCAGCTTCATACTCAGCCCAGTCATAACTTTCTGTGTTGGAATCAGATTCACTTTCACTTATATTTGATGTGTCTGTGAACATTATTTCAAGTGGTAAAGATTCACATATTCCACAACTACATTTTAAAGCACAAAGATCACAACATGTGTGGCTGGTTTCTACACTTCTCAATTTATCCATGTCGGATTTCTTTAAGAAAGGTTGAAGTAAAGCTGTACTGCGGCAATCTTTACTGCTGTACACTTGTTTAACGTCTACATCAACATGCCTACTGTTGAAAGAATTGTACAGAATTAGTCCCAAAGAAGGTTTACCATTTCTTCCAGCTCTACCCATTTGTTGAATAAGATCAAGTGTGGTTTTCGGTGCACCATACAAAATAATGTTTTGGCAGTCACAGATGTCAACACCCATGCCCAGTGCTGAGGTGGCTACGATAATTCGTAAAGAACTATCTGGCTTTTTAAGTTCCGTTAAAATCTTGTCTTTTCTTGATGTTGTACTCTCTGAATGATACATATCAATGTATCCAATATAACTAGGGAGTTCATTTGATATATATTTATACATTTAAGAAACGTCTATAATTGATGTACAATAAATTAATGTTTTAGGAAAATTTTCCTTCTCTTTATGCAAGCCATCTATAAGCCAGCACATAGCTATCTACAGTTCAGTGTTAACTTTATTGACCACAATCTTAATGTTTTCCTTGTTTGGTGACATTGTAATGTCAGTCACATCTGGGCTTAGGTTTAGGGCATTCATTACACGCTTTCTTATTTTTAATGTACATGTTGCACTTAATGCGAGAACACTGGCAGTGGGACATATGGATCTAATTTCTCCTATGTGCTGGAACCATTTTCTGAATGCTGGTTTCCCATCAATATCTTCTCCCCTGAAATACAAATTTAGATAATTTAGCAACAGATATGTATAGTTTGTTCTTATTTCATAATGCAGTTAAAACATTGCACCAGGCTAGGGGAGGGTTTTGCAACAACAAACATGTTAACTCCATCTTATTATGTATGTGTCTAGCTGTCCCAAGTCAGGAGCCTGTAATTCAGTGGTTGTTGTTTGCTGTTGTATATCATTATATTTTTCATTTACAAAATGTATTGTTTTGTTCTTAAACAATGTTAAATAAGGCCTATTATTGCTTTCATTGCAGTATGTTTTTGTTCATTGTTGAAGACCCATTAGTCATTAACTATGTCATTTGTTCATTGTTGAAGAGTTCTTTCATTGGCAATCAAACCACATTTTCTTATTTTTATATTATAGGGTTACTGCATGAATATAGGTGGAATATTGTCCCGAGTAGAATTTTATATTGCACGAGCTTGCGAGTGCAATATATGTTCTACGAGGGACAATATTCCCCAATATTCATGCAATAACACTTTTATTGTATAGCAATATAATATTTGAAAGTGAAAATTGGTTTAAACTAAGATTTTGTCGTTGATGACGTCATGAATTTTGAAGATTTATTGCACTAGTGCAATATTATATTGCTATGCAATAATAAGAAATATTTTAGATATGCTTTGCATCTTTTTTGGTGAATAGCATTCAATTTAGTAATCATTTCACATTGGTAGTAGAAGCCATCTCATTTTCATGTTGCTTAATATAATTAGATGGTTGTACTTGTCTTGATTAGTACATATATTGCATGTTGCAACTTAATATTTGATCCCAATTGAAATCACCCAATCAAGGGCGCCTACTATGGGAGCAACCACTAAACTTCAAGAGGGGGGGGGCTATGTTTTTTGTCAGGGCCAGACATTTTTGTTCGTGGTTCGCACAAACAATTTTATTTGATTTGTCAAAGCTATCAATCAGATTATTTTTTTTTCTAAAGTTAATACCATCTGGAATCTGGATTCAGAATATTTTTTTTGTCATCTCCTTGAACAGAATATTTTTTTTCATCAAATTGGGAATCAGATTATTTTTTTAGGAAAAAAACATAGACCCCCCCCCCTTTTTGCAGTTAAATGGTTGTTCCCCAATGAAAAGCAAAAATGAGAATTGATAATATTGTGCAACTTTAAACTTTATTTTGTTATTATTAGCACTATACAAATTTGTACATGAACTAAACATTATAACATTGAAACAGCTGATGAAGCCCACTGGTCACAATACACCTAATTAACAAGTAGATTTTTCTGTAAGATAACCAGGTTAAGAAAGATTTGTTTTCTCAATTTACCGTCATTGTAAGCTTAAGTCATGTAAGTGTACATTTTTTTGTTGATTAAAAAGCATCATTTAAATTTTCTTACCAAGTTGCAATAGTGTGAAACTCATCAATGACAATTGTGGACACATGTAAAGTCTTTAAGACTTCTCTGCAGATAGGATCTCCAACCAGTGTCTCAGGAGATGCATAGATGATGTTTACATCCTTCATGTCCTCACTGATATCAGAACTTGAGCCTTCAACAGAAAATATTCATTATAGATACAAAAATATGTGTCCATAGGACAAGACACCATGTGCATCATTATATTTCACATTTTTTTTATTTTAGTTTCCATGTGTTTTATGCAAAATCATTCAGCCTGATGTATTTTCTCATTTGAATTGTTTTGCATTGGTCAATTAATTAATGGCCTTGTATTTAGTTTACTACATGTATGCAGTATGTGTTTGCTCATTGCTGCAGGCCATATGGTGACCTATCATTGTTAAATTCTACATCATTTGGTCTTTTGGAGAGCTGTTTAATTGGCAATCATACCACATACATGACATACATTCTTATTTTTATATTTATATAAAAAATGAATAGAATTAAGGATAAATTGGTTTAGTTACTGTATGTCAATCTAGACTAATTATATAATTATAAATTAAAATCTCCACGCTTGGTCATTTTTTTTAATCTTTGTTAGTAATCTCCATGTCATGGGGTGGATACGTAACTTCCTAAAAACGGGGATGTGCCAAAAATATCAAAGGTATTGAATTGTCTTTAATAGAGACCTAAATAGACTGTCTGTGATTTCTTATTGGTAATAAATGTTTCATCATTGAATTAGTCCAAACTCTTTTAATACTTTGTCTGAGTTGACTTTTTAGACAAACAGAGTAGACTAATTAGCAGTCCGGGACTCCCCAAGTTGTACAATTATTCCACCCAGTGGTTTGACGGTAAATTGACCCCCTTTTTTGAGTCCAACAAAAAATTGGTACGTGCCTTTTCCCCCTACATAACATGATTACACGGCTAGTATTACAATGTATTAAAAGCAAAGACTTGTTGACACCGAGTCAGAATAATGTGTTTGGATATGGTTGCATTAAATAAAATAAATAGTCTCATATTCATTATGTACAAGATGTAAATTAATCCCAATTACCCTGAAATACAGGAACCACATGAGGGGTCCCAATCCATATAGAGCACTTAAATAACCCTAACCCCTAACAACTAGTATTTATTAATTACTATTAACCCATTCTCTAAACTATATGGGCCACTAAAGTAAAAGCAGGCCAAAACATACAAATGTAGACCCCCAATAAATAAGCAGAATCCCAAAATAGACAAGTACAAATGTACACATGTACAGGACCCCTTCCCAAATGACTGTACATTTCTAGCTGAAGCAAATTTATAGTTACCTATATACACTGCTTTAAGATTTGGTATCTTCTGGAGTCTTTCAACCTGGTCCTTCATGATTGAAACTAGCGGGCAGCACACTATTATTTTACCAATGTCATTAATATGCAATTCACGTTGTACAGGAATACACATTTGAAAAGGCAAGGATTTGCCGAATCCTGTTGGTAAAACGGCCAAGCAATCATCTCTCGATATCATACATTTCAAAATTTTCATTTGTTCTGCTTTTAACTCCTTAACTCCGAACTGAGGAAGAATTTTAATTATCGCTTCATTTATTTCACTCGAATCACTGGACGTCGCCATTTTGTATGCCGAGCCGAACATCAGTAATAAAACGATCGCTGATTGGATTAAAAGAAATCTCGGAAACGATTTTCATTGGTCAGAAAAAGGTGGCAAATTTATTCAAATTTTGAGCTCTGACGCCCTGTCAAATGGGATGTTGTTAGATCTCCCACGCAGCGACCAAGAATAAAAAAAATAGCGAGTGAGATATTTAATTTCAATTAGATACGCAGCGACCAAGAATAAAAAAAATAGCGAGTGAGAGATTTAATTTCAATTAGATTGTTTGTTTATGTGTTACAAATTTGTTTTTCGTTCATTTTTAATTTTTTTAAAATAAGGACGTTAGTTTTTTCGTTTTAATTGTTTTACATCATCATATCGGCGCCTTTTATGACTGACTATGCGGTATGGGCTTTGAAAATTTGAAAAAAAGATGTTTTTTTTATTCTCTCGTAATACAGATTTCGTTCAAAAACAACATCTTTAGGTACACACCCCGGTTATCGAATTTTTCTATACTTTGTGGTATTGGTGTGAGTATTTATGTATTATGTATTTAGTATTATATACTAGTTTAGATGATCAACCGTGAATATAGAGTCTCGACAACGTTGAAAGCCAAACGGTGACCTATAGTTGTTAATGTCTGTGTCAGTTTGGTCTCTTGTGGACCGTTGTCTCATTGGCAATCATACCACATCTTCTTTCTTATATGAGCATCTGGAGGAACTCTATAGAACAATCGCAATTAATTAGTGCAATGTTTCTATGGCCATAAAGTCGCCACAGAAGAACACTAAAAAGTTTCAGGTTATTCTAATAGGGTTACAATTCAAAGATAAAGAGACAGATTACATGTTTATTCCGGTCAGTGTTAAGGTTGTTGCTCGAGGTAAAACATTTGGTTACATCTTTGCAATATCTATAAATATTTTATATGACTTGATGTTGTCTTTAAAATTGATATGGAAGTGTAACATAAATCTATGAAGTAAAAAAAAGAAAGCAAAACAAGACTCGTTTGATAAAAAACGGACATAATTGCGATGTGTTCATATATAATTCGTAGAAAAATGCATAAATATACAACTTGGCCATGCTAATCATTTGTTATTCTATTTCTGGAAAATAAAAGAACTTGTGACATTTACAAATATAATTAGTCGTGATAAGCTAGATCACATATGCGTGAGAAATTAATGATTGAAGCTTATAGAATGTGCTCAAAACATTTTTTTAAACTTCCAGAAAAAATTCACAATCTTTGAAATTAATTTAAAAAAAAATCCCTTCATTCATAACTAGCATTGATATAAACAAATCACAAAAAAAAACTTAAAATAGCTTACCATTAGGCATAAGAAAAGCGTTAAGACCTATAACGGCTGAATATATATTTTTCAAGTAATTAATATCAATCCAATTAGATTTTCACATTATCAAGTTTGTTTAAAGTTTAGTGATCACGTCTTGATTCAGTCAAAAAGTTTTTTTTAAGTGTCAGCTTTATTCGGTAAAACAATTTACGATAAATAAATATATCGAGAAAAGAAGTAATTTTTGATTTTATCACGGAAAATCAAAACGTATATCAATGAACATATTACATAGTTAACATTATCTTGCCTCTATCTCCGATCTCTTGTCCACATCTTATAATATATGCAGATATATCAATTAAAATCTCTGAAAATTTCTTCCAAAATGGTCAGTTTAGGAATCTTGTAACAGTTATATCATTTCTAGCCATATGTCTCTTATGTTAGCAAAAATTGTATGCATAAAATTAACTAATTGGCATATATATTCATTAAAAAAAAGTAACAGAGTTTACTACTTGAAATCTGGTGACAATGTTTTTGCATACCAGTTCCACTTCAAACGTTTACTTGATAAAATCATATCTTTAAAGGTTAAATTATTTATTTATGGACCGAGGTCAAGAAAATTTTGTCAGACCTTTCCTCCTCCGTTTTTACTTTGAAGTTTCGAAAAAAAGTTATACAGAAGACTAGAAAGGTGATATGTATTACTATTTTTTGTAAATTCAAAACATCAGTTTGTGCTTCTAAGAGCTTCTAAGAGTGTATACTAACATTGATGTTTACAGGGTTGTCATCTCGTCATATTATAGAAACGTCTAAAAATACACAATATGTGAAATTTATAAATGATCAATTAAAAAATAATTGTTACTTGTTGAAAAAATATATAAATGCATGAATATGAAAATCAAAACAAATACATGTAATATCTTACCAGACGGTGATAGGAATATTATGTCCAAATAACAGAATTGTCTTTATCTACATTATTACATACTCTAACTCTGTGTTTGAAAATGCCTGCATATATATCTACAATTCAACAAAAAAATAACTGTACTGTTGCATGTCAGAATGACAAAAGGACGGAAATATTTTATTTAATCAAATACTGGTCCACATGGAGTCAAACAATGTGTCTTTGTAGGATAAAATGCCTTCTTTCGATTTATATCATTGTAAATGAGAATGATAGACGTTCAAATTGAGTGTGTTGGTATAGTATAAGATATATTCATAACCAATTCAAATCGCTCAAAAATGCATTGAACATGTTTTCTGGGCGTTATACGCCATTCATCATGTAATCTTTCTTATTCATTTTAGATGCATTTCTTTCAATAACAATTTTAACGTGTTCTAAGCATTTGACGAATCGGATGTCAAATAGTAACGTAACAAAGCCCTTTGCAAATGTATTTGTGAATATTTTTAAAGGAAGACTTACAACGAGAAGCTTAAAATTCAAAGACTTTACATACTAAGCTTTGTTTAAAAGTTGCTTTCGTATTTCTACTTTAGCGATTAATATTGTGTTTAAAGTCGTCTTCCGTATATCAAAATAATCATTTGTTTAAAAACACTAAATAAATATGTTAAAATTAGAAAGATGTTGAAAGTCATCAGAATGTATATAACATCATTAGTGTCGTGTCGTGAAACATAAAAAAGTATTAGTACAAGCTTTAAAAAGCCAGGTTCGCCGAATATGTTTTTCCTTTCGTAGCGTGAACAGTTAATTACAGTTGGGTGCAGACCAAGCATTACATGTAAACGGGCCTTTGAAAATAACGCGGCGTTTACTCGCGTGCACTTCATGTAAACGCCGCGTTAAAACTGCGTTAACTCTAAAATTTTAGTAGACATATTAAATAGTAAACGGGCGTTTACTTTCGCGTTTACCTCCACGTTAACGCGAAAACCGCGCGTCTTCTAATTTTGTAAAGAGTAAACGGGCGTTTACTTTCGCGTTTATTTTGCGTTAACGTGTCTTCTATTTTTGTAAAAAAAAGTAAACGCCCGTTTACTGTTTGTCGTAAACTCGCGTTAACGCAGATTGTCCTTGTATCCTGGGTGGGAACGCTAACCTTATATACCACATGATAAGGCACATCTGTCCATTTTATTTTTAAATATACCGGTTTGTGAGTCGATATTTGTACATGTAAATTTTGAACAGAAAAAATAGAAAATCCGCTGTTGAAAGTTTTTACAACTGATTTTTTTTTGCAATTAATAAATTTTTATATTTCTTATCAGTAGTGTTTTTGAATGTTAAGGTTTAAAACACATATACGTAAATATTAAATAATTTTAACAACATGAATACATGACAAATGCACACGACGATTATTTTATAATACATTTTGTTCACAATGAGTTAACGCGGAAAGTAAACGCGCGTTTACTTTCAAGTGCACGTAAAAATACATTTGAAAAATCTGTAGTAAACGCGCGTTTACCTTTACGTGCACGTAAAATTAAACTTGTGAAATCTGAAGTAAACGGCCGTTTACTACTGACTAAGCGAACACAGGGTAAACGCGCGTTTACTCGAGTAGACATTAGAAATTTCCATTTTTAGAGCTTTAACGTAAATTTAAAGTTAACTAACGAAATATGTGCACGCCGCGTTAACTTGCGTTTACTTAATGTAATGCTTGGTCTGCACCCAACTGTATATTGTTTCCGATTCTAAGAATATGTCGTATTCTGCGATTCTAAACTAGCGCAATAATTTGATTTTTTTTAATTTCAAATCGTTGCCTTTATCTGCCGTTCAAATAAAATAACAGCTGCTGCAAAGCGCATTTAGTTTTATTTCAACTCCCGAACACAGAGATCAAATGGTGCAGGAATGTTGAAGGTGTTTTCTTTTGGTGTGTTGGTGCTTGTGATTTCGCCATTTGATAAGGTACTTTCCGTTTTGAATTTAGTATTCTTGTTATTTAAGGTTTTGGTTTTAAACATGGTTAGGCGTCCCTAACAAATGCATTGTACGCCACACAATAACTTTAGCTTAATGCATAGTATATATAAAATGCACTTTGTTTAATACAATAATCTTACTATGCTGGTTACGGATGATTTGAAGGGTTATCGTAAATGTTACAAGTTCGTAACTGAAGAAGGTCACCATTTTGATTTTTATTTTGTGTTCATATGCATTCCTTAAAAAGAAATCTTCTGTTTGCAATAATTGAATTATTAGAAATGTGCTATTAGTACTACACATGTCTAGTGTTTTGTTTAATGTTTGACATCGGGAATATACATATGACGTCAGATTTTGTAATTGACATAGACGATGTAACAACTCCGTCGACGTTTTCCTTTATTGCAATTCGAGACCATAGTATTTACTGTAATGGAATTTATTTCAATATGGTGGATTTGAATACAGATAACTGTAATGTATTTTAAGCTTGGCCTTCGTAAATCGAAAATGTTACTGCTAAACAAAGCGACCCGTCGCTTGGTAAACTCTTTTTCAAATACCTCTAAATCTACAACACGAATATCTCGTAAGTTAAATCCCATATTTGGACAATTTGTATATGTTTCTTTTAGCATGGTCTTTTATTTTACCGCATGCTTCAATTTTCTGTACACAACCCAGTTAGCTGACGATCTACAGTTTATGTTAAAACAAACACGTTTTACACTTTGTATTTGTCTTTTAAAAAAGATTAAAAAAAGATCATCATACGGAATGTTTTGATCCATGTCTGCTTTTTTCAAATTTTATGTTTGTCTCATTTCTTGGTCTTTTGACAGTGAGCCTGTTCCGAGTAAAATATTTTCATGATTACAGATGAGGGTTAATCAATTATAATTATTGGATGTACTGCTGCAGCTCGGATATTAATGATCTCAATTATATTATGGCTCTTTTTATTATTATGTATCAGGTTCCATCTGGTAAACTCGTTATACATTAGGTCCTCCGATTGTGAAAGGTCAAATCTTCCTTCCGATGATTGCCATGATTATTTCCAATTATATTACGTTAGCAAAACCGGATTAAATATGTCATTTAAAAGATACAAAAAGTAAAATCTGAAAAAATGCTAAACTCCGAAGACAATTCAAAAACAAAAGTCACCAAACAATGTCAAAAGACAAAATAAAAAGCTCAAAAACGTCAAACGAATGGATAACAATTGTTATATTCCTGACTCGGTACAGGCATAATCTTGTGTAGGAAATGCTGGATCAAACCTTAATTGATAATGGTTATCAGAAATAAACAATAGTAATGAGAAATTAAGTTTAACGATCAAGTATCATCCGATTGGATAAGATTGTTCGGTACAAAATGTCAACATGCTATCTAAGCGTCACTGACGAGTCTTATCTAATCTGGCGTATTAAATTATTAGTCTGGTGCCTTTGGCAACTCAATCTGCATTTAATATATGTCCGTTTGTCAATATTAAAAACAAATCATACATTTGTTAGAATAAAGGAACACGGAGATGAGTAAATAAAATAAATGTTAGCAAAGCGCTATTGTAGTGGTCATCTGTTGTTTTAATCAACATGTTACAGGCTGATTTTGTATATTTATCATTTATATATAAACAAGTCTAAATTTAAAACACGTTCAAACCTATGTTTGCGTTGAATAAAAATCACATTATTTATACAGGAAACTTGCAGCAAAGGTGGTAAACCAGAACTTACGGTGCTAAATGTTTTACACCATATTTTGATTTGGACATTAAATGTCCCTTTAGTGATGTTAAGGATCGAAAATTATATGGAAGGCCATCGTATCTACCAATGTTCAGGATAAACTCTTGTATTTTTAAGAGTCAAAATAGGATGAACGGATTATCACAACCGTAGTGAAAATATAAGAAAATAAATGTGAACAAGTTAAAAATTTTCAATGTTGTGTCATGTAAACTATTGCTTGTCTGTTTGTCTCTTTCATTTTTAGCCATGGCCTTGTCAGTTTTTTTTCGATTTATGAATTTGACTGTCCCTCTTGTATCGTTCATCCCTCTTCTTGGAAACAACGGTCAAACCTGCGTTGGATAAAAATCGTAAATTTTATACGGGTGCATATAACAAATAAGTTGGATTAGTTTTCGACAGACTTATTAAGATTAGTGTGTAGTGATCAAGATGTGTAGTGATCAAGATTTCATTTAAAGTGACGGTTATCAGCAATAATTCTATATGAGAAAGTTGCAGATTACTGAAAAGATGATTTTCTAGTGTCGTACTGTTACAGTAATGTTGAATGTCATATAGCGCTCGTCATTGGTTTTTAGCCCTAACATTTTGCACGTGGACGTCCAGAGGTGTCATGGGGCGCTGTTTATCATCATTGTCTAATACATAAACTAAGTCGTTAGCTCCTTAGATTGAATTTTTTAAAGCCATCTAGCTACCTGTTATTGTCTTCATTTACGTCATATGGTCTCTGATTAGTGGTTTCCACTTAGAGTTAGACTATTGAATGGCATTGATCCATTCAAATTTCTAGTAGATGACTTAACCAAATAAATGATAATCTTCAGGGGAAGTATGACATTCAAATAGCATATACATTCACAGAGTTTTTAACACATTTTGTGTATATACGACCTTTAATGTGAAACATCTCTTTTTAAAAGTCTTTCTTAGCCTTGATTTTTACGATGTCTATCAAATGGTCTTTTCAAGAATGTATGTAAAAGTATAAGACGAATACTTTCTTTTCAACAGTTATTAAAATTCAAGTTTTAATATTTAACACAAAACCAGTGATCTTACTTTTAATACAAGTTGACATGTGTAGTCGGCGGGCCTATTTATGATCATTCAAATAAGGAAATGACAGGTTACGATTGAAAATTGTTTATCTAAAACTCAATAGGACTGTTAAATTAAAAATCAAATGCATCTTCAAAAATAAAATGTTTATTGTTCAAGTAGTTCTCCGGTATATTGTATATTGATTTTGTGGTTGTGCATCTTTTCTGGTATATTTTAATTTGCTAGGCATAATTGGGGCCAATAACATGCAAAGTAATTAACTCCATATCATGAATACAGTTAAATGGATTATTTGGAAATGTAGGAATATAATCAAATATCAGTCTAAAAGTTTTACTTCCAGCCAATTGATAGCATATGCAAAACGGGAACTGGGAAGTTTAATTGAATCTATGGACAAATCATTATCATCCAAAAAAGAAAATTTTGCAGCTGAAATAAAACTTATAATAAATCTTATACATTAGTAAGTGACGAAATAATTTGTACTTACTTTCTTTTCCTTTTTAGAACATAATACATCCAACGATAGAAATATACAATACACGCATTTACAAGGTCGAGCATGTGACCTATAAAACCACTGACCGACACATAACAATGTTATCCAGGTGTTAAAAGTACAAAAAATTAAATGCCAATTATATAAGTAAAGGTAAATTATTGTGTAGATTGTAGTGTGTTTTGGGGGACTTTTATTAATGTACTTTATTTACTGTAGAATATTGTGAACATTTTATACGCAAACTCAATCTGTGTAATTAATATGAATGTATAACTTATGTATGGAAAAAAATAAATAGATTTTTTTTTTTTATGATAGAGTCCACCGTTTATCCCTGGACGTTGGATCATTGTAAACACAGGGCCCCTTGTGTATTCTTCCCTGAGTTATACAAGGAAAATGTAATCAGGTGATTTTCAATAAATGTATTTCAAGTCTTAAAAAAAAAAAACAACTACATATCATTAATATTTATTTCTAAATGAAATAATTACATCACAATAACATAGATTTTCATATGCTATTTATCATGACAATTGTTAATAACATCACAGTTGCATTGCCAATGTACTGAAATAAAATCCAAATATGTTTGTCCATAGACGAGCTAGAACTTTCAAGCGCAGAAAAAATATACAAAATCAGTCATGATTTTTTTAATAGAAAACTTGGGAATTGAGCATGTTTCAACAAAAAACAAAAGTTACCAAATGGAATGCACAGAGCTCGAGATTATGACAGAAAATGGATAAAACTAGACCAATTTTGATAGAATTTCATTCATTTTGTAAAAAGAAATGCTTAACCAATACATGTTCAAGGTTCATCATTACAAAAATCAGAACAGTTGCCTATCGAGACACTCAAACGTAGAAAACGGAAACTGCCAATCTTGAATGATATGGGCGGAAAAAATCGAAGCATATTTCGTCAAAACAAGATTTTTGTTATCTGCAATTAATGTATTTTATATGTTTTACACAGAGAATAACTTGAAAATCTAACATTCTTATATTGGGTCATTCATAGTCTGATGTCTGTCTTCAATGACAAGGACATTTTTTTTATAATGTCGATGAATATGATATTGAATTTCTCAGGGAAAAGAAAGCGCTATAACTGTATTTTGTAAACCATTTGTACAATTGATTGATTGATTGTTGGTTGCTTTACGTCCAGTGGCAAATATTTCATGCATATTCAGGACGAGAACAAGTTCACAATAAATACAATAGGTAGGTTGTTACAATAGAGGCCATCTGGGATGATGGTCGGGGAAATTTGAACTGCCACCGGAAAAGGAGGGTTTATTGGATAGGGACATAAATTTTGCTTTGCAACAGACCACCTACGGACCCTCAATGAGTTGTTGCAATGGTTCTTAACGTACAAGGAGCGTGGCACTCTTTTTACACGAGGCATCGGATTTAACGTCCCCCTTCTGACCGGACGTGACTGCGAACTTGATACATCCCGCACAGCCAAACGGACGCCCCACTTCGGCAAGCGTTTTACTGCCGGTCGGGAGAAGACCAAGTGACCATATTTCTATACCCCAGTCACCCTTGGGGGGTAAACCATTTGTACAAAACAGTGTAATTATTAAACAACAAAAAAGTTTTAACGGGATTGACAATCAAAGAAGACATGACTTGTGCACCGATGCAAAAGAAAAAAAGTATCGCCAGGCAGTAGGATTGTTAGGATTTTATCTCTGTATAGAAACAATAAATTTGGATGTGTATTCATACATCCGGTTTTAAAAGAATACAAATTTAGTTGTTTTAATTTTCTGGTGGCAAATTCGATAGTTTGGCCAATGTAAACTATATTAAAAGATCTATTTACAACATTTGTAAGATATAAGGGTATTTAAAGGTTCGATGAGTTAGCACGGATTATGTAGTGATTTCTGGGCTGTTAGTAAACTATAACGTACCAATTAGGATATGCTATACTGTTTGTAAGAAGTGTTTTATTGTTTCAGCCAAACTTACAAATATGTGTATCTATGTCTGTTTGATATCTGTTTTATGCTTCTTTTGGATATACGCATGTACGTTCCCATAAAAAAGTAAAAACAAGGTTATATCCGCTAGGACCAGGTATGAATAGTTTTCTGATACTGGTTTAGAATTTTTTATTTTTTATTTCCACATTCTAAGAAGCAAATGTGCTATCTCAGAGGTTTTAATCGTGTAATCTACACGACGTTTCTTTTGCTCCTAATTTGTTTTCAAATTTCCTACCTTCTGTTGCAAATTTATCATTTTACCAGTATGATTTTAACCTAAATTGTTCCGTTACTTGTCTCCTATAATTTATGTGTGTTCCCTCGGTTTTGGATTGTGACTTGGATTTGTTTTCATTAATTCGATTTATGACTATTGAACAGCGGTATATTTTGCCTTTATGATTTATAATGTTAAAAATATATACAAAAACAAAAACAGAACGATAAAAAGGGTTTCTTTAACATTATAGTTAATGAAGCATAGTATATCATAATCTTTTGGTTATACCAGAGGAAAATTCAATAAAACCTTTCCTACATTCTGCATGACAGATTACATTCCTTTCCTTTCATAATGGATAATACATGCAACTAACCTATTAATGCGTTCGCAAACGTTACAACAAGTTGTCTTTCTGAATACTGGGAATAAGGCAACAATCAATATTAATACGATTCTTAGTACATGTGTACTGTACTTTGTTTACTTCTTAAAGTTACTGCTATGACATTAAGGTGATTCATGTTTGTTATGTTGATTTTTTTCATTTAAATAGAACAATAAATTAAATATTTTGTATTGTCAATGCTGTAAAGTGATATTATGTTTTCGTTTATAAATGATTTAGTCACGTCATCAGTATTTTGTACTCGACCTTGAAAAATTATACGTTGAAGGTGTTTTGAATAATGACACACTTGATGAATTTTCGATCAATATTTAGAACCGTAGCTCAGCTGAAATATTTTCTTATTCAATTTGAAATCTAAATCCCATATTCTATTATGTTGCATATTTGTTGAATGAAAACAATTATATCATATAACATTCTCAAATTCAGAAAAGTACGGGAAATAAAAAAAAATCATGGATCATTATGTTAATATCTCCTAGTTGAAACGATATTACAGGATTTTAGTTTTTTTATCATTATTTCCTTGAACATGGGTTCCTGCTCACAAAGAAACTATTCAGGAGTTTCGAGTGGTGAAGTTTATAACACCCCTTCGACAATTTTGCGATCGCCATCACGACTTGATTGACCGTTAGGGTATATCTGTTTTACAGATGACGACGAATTTGTTCCAATGGTCGTAACTATAATCTCGATTTCTTCCACCGTTGTGACCAACCGAATTAAACATATAAATGGGTGTGTATCTACAAAAGAAAGCAACACAACTGATCTGCCTACCGTTTCAGAGTAGTTGAGAGTACCCCCAGTATTTATGGCGTTCGTGTTGCTCAGTCTTTAGTGTTGTATGTCGTTATGTAACCACTATTATATCACATGTATCAGATGATATTTTTATATTGTGTAATTATTTAATGGATATACTTTGATTCTTTCCCGGCTTTGGCTACACATTTTTGTCCCTTTTGATTAGTAGCTTTTATGAAACAAAATAATATCCAAACAGTTGTTTATATCATTTAATTCTAACGAAAAAGAACCGTAAACAATTAATAATTCATGTTGAGTTTAAATGATACGTTTGATTAACCCTTCAGACTTTAAAAAACACATGTAAACATAATAAAACTAATGAAAACAATATAGTCCTAAGTATTGTGAAGTCAATATTGTCGTACAAAACAGCACAAACTCTAAAAAGTGAAATAGAAATAGCAAGTTACAAATCAATTGAAAATTTTGTATCATAAATTGCTGTTCTGTTAGATTCAAGATAATTATGTGTTTTGTTTTGTCTATAATAAACAATAAACCATAAACAATACAATACAAGTCACCCAGCAATGATTATGCCTTATTGCTTGGTTAGTTTTCCATGGATCCACGGTGTTAGCTCCATTAATACAGAGAACACCATTAAAATTGCCAAGCTGCACGGAACCAGCTGTTCCTTCTAAATATTTCGACATAGTGTCTTTATACTGATCAATAAATCGGTGGTTTCGGTAGCACCCTCCTCCCAATGACTGTTCTACGACGAAACATCCTCTGATGTGAAAGTAAATTGGTAATTCTATAATTTAAATAAAAGATTGTATATTTATTGTAGTATTATACGTATGAATGTATGTTCAGGTTCGTAAATATCCCCACCAAATGTCATCATGGTTCCATGTTAGTAAAAGTACAAGGTATAATTGTATTTTATACACATACGCAACACACGATAAATACTTTAATGAGAGTTTATGACAACACACCAATATAGTGTTGTCTACAGCCAGTAGTTTGCACCAATTGACACGATAACAGTAAGGTCCGAAAATCCTTCATTAAGCGAAAGTAGATCAAAACAGAAACATGTACACAATATTTAGACACAACTTTTCAAAAGTGGATAAAACACAAACATTTTTAGATTCCATTCCAAAGGTGTTTATTTAACATTCAATATACCCATGTGCACTTGAGTTTAATATATCGGCATGATAAAGACTTCTGACGTAGGTCGAAAGAGATAATGTAAGCAGTTGTTGATACATTGTGATTTGGATGAAGACTTGTATCATTGGAACTCATACCACATCTTTCTATATCTTTTGTCGGTTCAACTATCAACTATCACGGTAAACTATTATACAAGTTATAAACTTTGACATTTTTATCATTTTAATACTCCATACAGATTAACTCCCTATTATGTCAAATACAATAACAAAAGAATCGTCATGCAATATTGATTAAATGTAATGTAACGTTATTCATAACCTGGTGCTTATTTGAAGAAGGAAAAATTGTTTGGTATTCAAATTTTCAACCAGTGCAATATAAACATATAAGGTCATTGTCTTAAACAAAATGTCATTTTTATTACTTGCGTCGGTGAGGATCGGCGAACATAGATCTTCCCCAGTGTCTGAGGCCTGATACGAAAGGTGATGGTTTTTTTTACATCGCGAAAAATTGATATACTTCTTATGTCTGTCTAGTTCACGTCCTTCATTTTACATTATTTGAACTTCTATCTAGCTCAAAATCTACTTATCAGAATATAACTTTGTCTTTGATATTTAATTCAATACCTAATTTGTTTTCAGATTGACCACTCGACAACAATATTGATCCAACCAGTCGTCCACATTTGCTCGCTTGTCCTACATCTACAGCTTCTGAGCAATTCCTCAATGTTATACCTGAGGAGTTCTTGGCTGTGTGTGCATTTTCACAGTATGGTGTTCTGTATTGTTCTAGTTCAACTTTCACTTCAGAAGGGATAGAGGAACTATTTAACACCATGTCTGTACAATGTATACACTCTGTTCCTGAATATAATAATTGCTTCTGTTAATGTAAGTATAAAAGAAGCACATACCTGCGTTTTAGATTGTGGTTTCGCCATATAATTAATCGAACAATATTTTAATCACTCACCACTTGATTCTACTGTAAACCTCAACAATGTGAACACAATAAAAAGCATTATCAATACAAGGTTTTTACACTGTTTGTCAAAAGAAGTTTTCTAACGTTAATAAAAATATTTCAATATTTTTTTAAAACATAATTATAATTATTAACTTCCTTCTGGACTGGGTTTTACATTTGAATATGATATAATTTTTTGAAAGTCAAATTTGTATGCAAGTTTTAAACAATTTACTGAAAGAAACATTTGAAAGAAATAGGAACTCAACCATAATAGCTACGATTTCCACGTGGCAAATGTCTACCTTAGCTCTATTTGCATTGATTAATTGATCAATAATTTATAGAATTCTTTTTTGGAATAACATAATTTTCATTTCAGATTTCTGTCCAATCGAATATTGTGTGTGTTTTATTAGAGAAAGAACTAGTTGTATATATCCGAAATAGAAACTTATTTTACATTTTAAGGAATTCTGACTGTTTACAGCATTTAAAGAAATCCTGATACACCTTTAATTTTAAGATTCTAGTCTAGTTTTGCTTTAGACAAAGCATATTATTTGAAACTTAATTGTGTCAAGTGGTATAAGTTGAGGGTGACATTACACAATTATCAATAGTCACAGTTAATTTTTAGTTCAATGGTATGACATGCTTTGACACAAGTATTAACTTCCTGGATGTAATTATACATCAATCTAAACAAGTGTGTTTTGTATTGGACAGACATTCATTACAATGAACGCTTGATAATGTTTTAAATATATATTGTAACTGTTTGGAAACTAACATATTTCCTAATCATTTTACAATAAACATGAATACATCGCTCTATAGATAGCTACGTGACCAACTGTAGAAATGATTTGTGTATTTAAGAAACCTCGTAACTTCTAGATGAATAGAGAATTATACGTGTTACACTCACATAAGTATATATTTTTTTTACAAATTCTCTTAAAAAAATTATAATCATTTACCGTACGATTCTCCTGTAAGCAACAAGAACGTAAGCACAATCAAAAGCATTATAATTCACGGTGTTTATACTGTCTATCAAAAGACGTTTACTGACGCTTATGGAAATCTGAATATTGTTTGTTACATATTCAACTTCCTTGTAGACCGGGTTTCACATTTGAATATAATACAATGTTTAGTGATGTTGTTAAGTATTGCATTTACACATTTTGCTGTGATCCTTTACAATTGAAAATATGCATCATATTTTACAAGAAAACGAAATGCACATCGATAATATCTAGTCACAATTTTCGTAAAGACACCTTATATATTTGTTATATATAAACATTTGGGGACAATGTCTTTTTTCAAACACTGGAATTTCGTGTATCTCAAAGGAGATGATGTTACCTTCCCAATTCGGACCTTTCCAATGTAAATTCCAAGTGTGAGGTTGAAATCATTCATTCGTAAATTTTACAGAAGAAATCAAGAGTTGACTGACCATTTTTGAATATCTTTTTAACAGATAATATCCCTTTTCACGACCTAACATAATATAATATTTACCGGCTTTATACGAAAATGAGCAATATGACGGATGACACATGTGGAGCAGAGCCTTGCCTACCCATCCGGAGCACCAGCGATCACCCCTACTTGTTTGTGTTGCTGTTGTATCCTTATGTATTGCTATCAACAGTAAATAATAATTCATTTTAGAAACAGATTTATTCGGCGATACAGCAATGAAAAAGACTTCTTAAAACATGAAGAAATTACGAAAGTAGCGGTACGGAGGTAACCAGATTCCAAATGAAAGGGTTACAATGAATCAAAGGAATGAGGCGTATTTATCGTACACGAGAAGAAACAAGGGATCACATTCTTACAACTAGTGTATAAATACGTAATACACTGTTTACAGTATGAGATAAAAACCTAATAATCCCGGTTACTGAGCAGCAGCCAGAATACATCTGAGTTCGTGTGTCCAACATTCCATCATCAGCTGATGACGGTATGATTTTTACGTTTTTTCAATCTATTGGTGTAGTCGTTAAAAGCTATTTAAAGAGAGAGTGAAAATAGATGGCGCTCGCACTGACTGCCAATCTGGAGCAGAATCTTTTATATCGAGCATTGGAAGGCCCACTACCAAGATTCACAAAAATAAGCTAGTCCATTGCAAAAATGTATTTTAAAGGGCAGGTTTACATAAATGCATATATTGCTTGTGGACAATTGTCCAAAATAGGGACACAAAAAGGATAAATGCCAAAACGAATGTGTTTGAGACCAATGTGGAATAGAAGGACATAAAGCAAAGGAAAAGAAAACCAAACTCCAAGTAAACCAGCATCAGAAAATGAAGCAAATACAGATAATGATTAATTTGATTCTAGTGAGATTGAAGTAGGAAAGAGACTGACACTTGTGATCGTTTTGATCACAAAAACCCTTACTTCATAATTCACATTGCAACATACAGAAGCAATAACAGAAACAACAACATATGTCAGTAAAGTCATCATTTCAGAAATTACTTCTCGTTTACAGGGGAAAAAATGACAAGAACAACAAAGACAAAACAAAACACAAGCCAAAACCTGAATCTATTAAAAGGCTCAATTGATAAAATCATTGTGCATTATGAATCAATAACACCAGCAACAGCCCCTACAGATGAATATCACAACAAACAAACTGACTCTAGCAAATTTTCAAAGACATAGGTACAAGGACAGTTACCATATATTATTTCCTTTTAAAATATTTTATGTATCCAACTATCTCTATTAAAGTTATTGAACATAATTATCTGTACTTGTATAAATATCTGTAAATGTTCCTTTTTTATATACTTATGGAGAACGTTAAAAGAATATGTGGCAGTGTATGATACAATACCCTTAATTTGTATATACTCTGCACAAAACAAATATAACAAACAATGTGTATATAGATGTTGGTCATTACAACATATATAGATCATGACACTAATCACATGTTTTTCATATGAAATAACTAGTGCAGTTATACATGCATATGTAATAATTATGTTTTTATGTATAAGAATATCAATATGTACGTAAGGATGTAAAACCCTGTTAACATGAGTACAACAGCACTCTGCCATATTTATATAGATATGTAAATCAATTTCATCGCTATTTACACACATCTGTATACAAAATGTAAACAAATCAGCTTGATCTATAATTATACCTGCCTTTATACACACACTGTGTCAAAACCACACCGGCAAAATTTGTTCGGACTCGATGGTATCTAACATTCGGCACAATGACGGAACACTAATAGACAGAAAAAGATAGGTTTCTCCTTATTTTCTTATTTTTTTATAATATCGAAGAATATATATACATAATTTCTGCAATATTTTCTACAACCGTTCCATATTAACTGAGAAATAAGTAAAAATGCACGTCAACATGACGAATTGAGTGAACTTTACCTTGGAATTGTTTAATTTCTCGTTAAATTGTTCACGGGAATATAGATACTGACTGACAGAGATTGCAAAACTTATCATTGTGAACATCTCAATGCTTGTATTTCTGAGTATGGAACGAAAGAAATGGGTCATGTCAAAATGGAACTGGCCGGTTTAGTCAATGTTTACCACCCGGTTATGTCATAGATTTCACAATGCATAACCCGGTTTGGTCAAAGAAAAAAAATCGTAATCGCATTACATTATAATAGATAATTTAACTTCAGTGTTAAAAAGGAGTTTTGTGGGTCGTTGGAAAGTTCTTTCACAGAACAACGGCTTATTATTTATATGACCAGTCTCAGATTCAAATAAATAATAAGCAAACACTAGAATTCCTTCTCTTATAGAACACAAATTGCATTCAAAATTTTTAAACAGCAGAATATAGATAGAAATGAAGGTTATAACGCAAATTGAGGTTAAAGCTCTCAAATATGCGTTTTCAATATGAATTATGGAAAATATGTTTAAACATGAAATTAGAGTTTACGGTCTTTGAGAATCGAAACACACAATTGATATGGGATTTTCTCGTACAATAGGATGAACACCTTTATACATTTGTAAGTAATCTAATCATTATTTGTATGTAATCTTTTCATAGATCGTTAAAAATAAATCTGCTTACGGATAAACGTTGATGATAAGACAAATGTATATATGCATGCATAATCGACACAGAAAATGAATGTTTATAGGAAGAAAAGGATTACAACTCACATGCATCAAAGGTGGGATCGGGGCGTGCAACTTGAGGTGCACCCTGAATTACTCTCAAAGCAAGTTATTGTTTATTGTGCAACACATTTGTTTTATGTTATTTCAAACAAACAAAAATATTACAGTTATTTCATATAATTTAATACTAGATGACATTTTCATTCGGAGTTAATACTGGAAAATTTACCGATGACGTCACGATCAAATGACAAAACCATGTCTATGAGCTGATGGACAAAAGTTGCCAGCCAATTAGAAGAAGCGTTACATTCAAAATCAAACTATTGTTCAATCACTTTTGCTTACCTGCGTATAACATCCATAACTTTTGTCAAATTGAAGAAGTAAGATCAACTATTCAACCAGTTTAAACATGACTGATTCAACACCTAAAACAAACAACATTTAAATTACAATACTGTTTAATCATACGTACATGTATCATAGTGAAAAGTTTGCATAACTTCAAAGCGTTGTTATAGTTTTCGGATGATTTGAAGGG